>NC_056530.1:9513638-9516509 GCF_019175285.1 Sceloporus undulatus
ATTTTATTTTTGTACCGCTTTTCCAGAAGATCAAATCGGTGTACACAAAATTTAAAACCAGTTACAAACACATCATAAAATAGATAAAACCAATAACACAATATACAATATACAAATCTAAAACAATCATTCGAAAGGGTGAGGCAGAAGGTTGATGGAATCAAAATGCACAACTTCATTTTCCAGAGGGGAAGGCTTGACAGAAGAGGAAAGTTTTTAGCCTCTTTTTTAATGTTTCTAGGGAGGGTGATCAGGCGGAGTTCCTCGGGAAGACTGTTCCAGATTTGTGGGGCTGCTACTGAGAAGGCCCTCTGGGATGTAGTAGCATATTTAGATGATGGAATTTCCAACAAGTTCTTCCCGGGGCGGATTATATGGGGAGATGCGGTCCCTCAAGTAACTCGGGCCCAAGCCATGTAGGGCTTTATAGGTGATAACCGACACCTTGTATTGCGCTCGGAAGTGAATAGGCAGCCAGTGCAGATCTTTCAGAATAGGTGTTATATGGTCAAACCTGGAAACACCAGTGACCAATCTGGCTGCCATGTTTTGTACTTGCTGAAGCTTCCAGGTTTGATACAAGGGTTGCCCCATGTAGAGCACATTACAGAAATCTAAGCGAGAGGTTACCAGAGCATGTACCACAGTTTCAAGGTCCCTTTGGCCCAGGTAGGGTCGCAGCTGGCGTATCAACCGAAGCTGATAGCAAGCACTTCTGAACGTCGCATCTACTTGAGATGTCAATTGCAGGGATGAATCCAGAAGTACTCCTAGACTGCGAACTTCATCCTTCAGGGGAAGTGTGACCCCGTCCAGGACAGGTGGACAAATTTCCTTCCCCGGACTTCGGGAACCTATCACAAGTACTTCCGTTTTCTCTGGATTCAAACTGAGTTTGTTTTCTCTCATCCAGCCCATTACCGACTCCAGGCAGGCGTTCAGAAGACAGACCCCATTCTTAGTCACTGAATCAATCAGAGACACAGAGAAGCATATTTGGGTGTCATCGGCTATGACACAGTCCACACTTTGCTGGGAATAGATTTATATACAGTCCGCCCTTCCCTTACGTGGGGGATCCGTACCGAACACCACCACCACCACCACCCCCCCCCCCCACGTAAGGGAAAAATGTGGATGCCCAACCCCCAATCAAATGAATGGGGCTCGTACCTGTGGGGCGGTGCCAGAGCAGCACACGCGGCGTTCTCCGGGGGGGGGGGGGGTGCCATTGTTTCCTTCGGGCACATGCCTCCCTTGCTTCCATCATGGCTTCCAGCATATGCTGGAAGCCGCATAAATTGCACCTGTGTATAACGTGGGCACACTGTATTATCAGTGGTCCTGCATTGTGTTTCTGTAGTGTAATACGTAAAGAATGCAATACTCAATGTAGTTACATAGTGGTTGTACTCTACTAGCCTTTTGCTGAATAGTGACATTGTGTGAGCAGTTCTGTATCTGTCAGTGTGTCAATGACTTTTCCCACAATCACAGTGAATGAAGTGTTGCACTGAAGGCACTAGCAAAGAGTTGTGCACTTTTCAAAAAGGTAAAACTGCATGTCCAATCCAACCAGAGTAGTCCCATTCCCTCAACTGTTGAATGGTGAGTCAACATGTAGAGAAATCCAGTTCAGTCAATGACTAGTCAGTTGAAGCTAACAATAGTGTTCAGGTCTGTGTGAAATGGTTTGATTTGTGGATCTCCTCTGAGGAAACTATGAACCACAATTTCCAAAATAGTTACATGGATGGAAAGAACCTGAAATTTCAAAAGTGGAGTGTGGAAGAAAGTGAATTGGACATATTCCCATATCCGTAGCTTATTGCTTTCATATTTTCACCGCTGTCTCTATCCTTGTGGGATACTCAGAGGCATCTAGCTAACTCCTGTTGGAAATGAAATGCTCTACTAGTTGGAGGTTTAATCTGATCCAGTGGGGCATTTAGGTTGTTCTCATAAAAAATGAAGATAAACACCAATATTTTTTTTCATTCTCAAGTAAGCTTTATTTTCTCCCATGCACAAGTGGAGAGACTGAAGCAGGAAGCTGATGGAGGAGATTATCCACCTCCTTCCACCAAAAAAAAAAGGGTATAAATAATCACATTTTTCCCATTTTGGATTTCAGCACATTGATCATGCAATTACAAAACAAACACACAAAACACAGAATTCAAGCAGGAATTTGCCACCACGGACAAAGGAATTGGGTGTGCAACATGCAAAGATGTGTCACTTAAAGGTCATATCACATGAACGCACTAGGCATGTTGTGGTCTCATTTTTCTCCCCTTTAAGAACACACACCCTAGAATGAAACAATGACCCAGAAGCCTCCAACAACACATAAGCCTTTTACTTCTGGCTAGGTGGCCATTGGCACACTTGCTTTGTTTGGCCAAGGCAAGCTGGGATGCAGATGGCTTGCTTTGATTGCATAGAGCCCCCACCAGAACCTCCACCGCCGCCTCCAGAGCAGCAGCTAGAGCTCTGACCACCTCCTCCTCCTCCACCACCACTACTTCCACCACATGGAACTACAATGGTCTGACCACCTGAGCCTCCTCCTCCACCTCCACTGGACTGTCCTCCACTGCAGCAGACAGAACTCTGGCCACCAGAACTCTGGCCTCCACCTCCTCCACCACCACTGCTTCCACCGCATGGAACTATGACGGTCTGACCACCACCACCACCACCACCACTGGATTGTCCTCCACTGCAGCAGCTAGAACTTTGGCCACCAGAGCTCTGACCACCACCACCACTGCTTCCACCACATGGGACTACGATGGTCTGACCACCACCGCCACCACCACCACTGGATTGTCCTCCACTGCAGCAGCTAGAACTTTGGCCACCAGA
>NC_056530.1:9516519-9571237 GCF_019175285.1 Sceloporus undulatus
ACTCTGGCCACCACCACCACTGCTTCCACCACATGGGACTATAATGGTCTTACCACCACCACCACCGCCGCCACCACTGGATTGTCCTCCACAGCAGCAGCTTGAACTCTGGCCACCACCACCACCACTGCTTCCACCACATGGCACTATAATGGTCTTACCACCACCACCACCGCCACTGGACCCTCCTCCACTGCAGCAGCTTGAACTCTGGCCACCAGAACTCTGGCCACCACCACCACTGCTTCCACCACATGGAACTATGATGGTCTTACCACCACCACCGCCACCACCACCACCACCACTGCTTCCACCACATGGAACTATGATGGTCTTGCCACCACCCCCACCACCTCCACTGGATCCTCCACTACAGCAGCTTGAACTCTGGCCACCTGAACTCTGGCCACCACCACTGCTTCCACCACATGGAACTATGATGGTCTTGCCACCTGAACCTCCACAACTCCCACCTCCACTGGATCCCCCACCTATGACTTTAATGCCTCCTGAACCTCCTCCTCCACCACCACCACTGGATCCTCCACTTATAATCTTAACACCACCAGATCCTCCTCCTCCACCACCACCACAACAGCTCCCTCCACTGCTTCCACCTGAAATGATCTTAGCCCCACCGGAGCCACCACCAGATCCCCCACTAATGATCTTAACACCACCAGATCCTCCTCCTCCACCACCACCACCACAACAGCTCCCTCCACTGCTCCCTCCTGATATGACCTTAACAGAGCCACCTCCACCCCCACCTCCTCCACAGCCACCACCCCCACTAGATCCTCCACCAATGACCTTAATGGAGCCACCTCCACCTCCACCCCCACCTCCTCCACAGCCACCACCCCCACTAGATTCCCCACTAAGATTTTCATACACACCGGATCCACCACCGCCCCCCTCCACAGCATGAAATCTTTTTCTGGGACATTCCACCCCCAGAACCCCCACTAGACCCTCCACAGCAAACAGAAGACTGTCCACCACTGCCTCCGCCTCCGCCTCCAGATGATATAATGACTTGGCCAGATCCACCACTTGAGCCTCCTCCTCCTCCTCCACAGCAGCACTGTCCACCTCCACCTCCACCTCCGCTGCTGCCACCTGACGAGACAATGATGATCTTCTGTCCTCCACTCCCTCCACCTCCACCGCCTCCGCCTCCACCACAGCAGATGGATCCTTGAGACTGTTGGCTAGAGGAACCTCCACTAGAACAGCAGCAGGATGATGATGAGGAACCTCCTTGGCTTTGCATCTGCTGTCCAGAGGAACTTCCACCACTACTTCCACCACAGCATGATCTGCCACCACCTCCACCGCCGCCACCACAACAGCCACTGCTTTGCCTTTGCTGCCCACTCATATTTTGTGTGTTAGGTTGAAGATGGTCTTTATTTCCTCTTTTCTTCTTCTCTTTTTGGTGTTTGATTCTGAAAAATAAAAGAGAGAGAAAATATCACCATTGCGGGACTATCATTGGCTTAAAGTTCCTCTCATTACTTCATAAGGGATGGATGTGAATTTTCCTTCCCAGCTTTATCAGAAAACAACCCAACCAAAAAGTCCCTTGGCTGGTGCATTTGCACAATACTATTGGTCGCCATAGTCTTGTGACACAAGAACTAGGAGCAGAGACAATGCTATTTCCAGCAACACTAGGTACCCTTGCAATTGGAGACACTGGAACCGTATACCATGGAACAAAGCGAGCCTGTTTCAGATGTTACAGCGGAGAAGATTCACTCATCAAGTTTTGTATATATTGGTTCCCTAAATTATTTCCAGGCATTACTACGGAAAGGGAACTCGAGTAGATAGACTGGGAAGCTTCTACCAAGCAGAGTAGGTGGGCTAGGCTACCAATATGATCAATGTACTATGTGCAGAAAATGTAATTTTCTGTGCAACAAATATCACTTGTGACTTTTGTGCAGATTAAATCCTGCACACTGAATAATTTTTGGGCACAGTGCATTTTTGAAGACCTTTACAGAATGGGAAGGAAATTGGTCAGATTACTTACTGTCCCTTTCAAGAACAAAATTAAAAAGGAATTACATCCTTATTCTGGACTGAAGGTCCAACCATTCCTCAGGATTCACTTGGGCTGATGGGAACTAGAGAATGTCTGAAGAGCCACATGTTCACTAATCCCACACTAGACTGTTCTGTCACTAAGTGGCATCACAATGCCTTCCATTCCTTTAGAGGAAGGAGGCGATTCATGACTATTATGTACAGATCCCTTTCTTGCCACCTTTTGCTGCATCTTCCCAATCTGTATCTGTGAATACTGCCCATGCATTTGGTGTGGCTCATCAAGTATGAGTTAATCTTGTGGTGGAAACTCCTCCACTTCTTTTGGAGTGCATTAATTAACCTCTGATCCTCCTAGTGAACATGTTCATTTGCCACATCTCAAACCTGTCTACAAGCTGGGATGGAAAACACTGTCAAAGTAGGCAACCATCTCCTGAAAATAGTGGTTTCTGCACCAAAATTTTTTACCCATCATTCGAAGGATGCCCCACATGCCTGACTTGCTGACATTATTTAAAGAGAAAATATCACAGGCTGAACCTGAAATGATTTAGAATCATAGAATCATAGAGTTGGAAGAGACCTCAAGGGCCATCCAGTCCAACCCCTGCCATGCAGGAACTCTCAATCAAAGCATTCCCATCATATGGCCATCCAGACTCTGCTTAAAGGCCTTCAAGGAAGAAGACTCCATCACTCTCTGAAAGAGTATGTTCCACTGTCGAACAACCCTTACTGTCAGGAAATTCTTCTTAATGTTAAGGTGGAATCTCTTTTCCTGTTTCTTACATCCATTGTTCTGGTTCCTGTTCTCTGGAGCAGCAGAAAACAAGCTTTCTCCCTCCTCAATATGGCATCCCTTCAAATACTTAAACAGGGCTGTCATATCACCTCTGAACCTTCTCTTCTCCAAGCTAAACATCTCCAGCTCCCTAAGCCGTTCCTCATAGGGCATGGTTTCCAGACCCTTCACCATTTTAGTCACCCTCCTTTGGATGCTCTAAGATGAAACTGCAATTGAAATACATATTGAGATACATATTTTCCAAGGGGTTAAACCATGCATCTCATCGACATAGTTGTTTCATGTTTGTTATTCTTGTTGTTGCAGATTGCCTCCTGTGCACTAACATAACCCTACTATGACTGTGGCAGATGGCCACCAACTGCACAAACATGACTCTGGAGAAGCCCAGGGATTGAATGTAGGACCTTCTGCAAACAAAGCATGAATGTTACCACTGAGACATGGCTTCCCCCTTATTTTGCCTTGCATTTCTCTTTATTCCGAATGTGTTGGCAGACCTATGGATGAGAAGATGTGCATATCCTATGGAAGTCTCATACTAATACCCACTGCTAGAGGCCTACCTACCCATAATCCCTTTATGCAGCTGGGATATCTTGACTTCCCAATCTCCTATTGAGCAACCATCAATCAGAGCTTACTGTTCTGCAATTACAATGTCAGCCATTCTGGGATCCACTAGTCGAAGGCTTTAGTCCTATCTTCTATAAAGTAAGCGACAATATGTATGGTTGGCTTACCTTCTTCAGCAGCTGGAATCAAAGAAGAGGTTGCAAGAAAGCGAATGAAGATCTTTTGGCTCCAGAGATCTTTTTATACAGTCTTTAGGCCAATCCTACGGGAAATGAGACACCCCCAGGAATGGAGAGTTACATATTTGTTCCCTGTCTAACTACTGGACTTGCTAGCCTTGATGCATGATGAGATGCAGGAGATCGCTATCTACCATTTTGATCATTTGTTAATTGGTGATGAATAAACAGTACGAATTAACTAGCAGCTCCACCTAATTGCTTGGTTAGAATCCAGCAGGTTGCTAACAGTGGAAGGCTTTTTTTTTCCTTGCAGGTGTGCCAAAGTTGTGTAAAAGTTGCCAAGAAATAAAATCAGATCTCTTTTGATGTGAAATCTGCCTTCATTTTCATGCATATCCACATTAGGACTGAACATAGAGGAGGGTGACAATTATTATTAATATTATTATTATTATTATTTTAAGCCTTGAGTTATGTCAGTGAGGAAAAGCACAAAAATGCACTGATACGCCCAAAGGCTACTGTTAGTCCTGACTAGAGTACAACTAGTTGGAGTTATGTATGTATTGGCTCACCATTCCACAGTTGAATCAATGAGTCTACTCTAGCTAAGACTAACAAACAGAATCCTAACCGCTGTGTGTGTCGCTGTGTGTTGTGCTTGTGCCCCCCCCTTGGAAGGAGCAGATACGGGAAACAAGAAGGTGGTGTAAGGATGTCATAGAATCATAGAGTTGGAAGACACCCCAAAGGCCATCTGGTCCAACCTTGTGTCATGCAGGAACTCTCAATCAAACATCCTTGACCGACGGCCATCTAGCCTCTGCCTAAAGACTTCCAAAGAAGCAGATTCCATCACACTCTGAGGAAGTATGTTCCACTGTCGAACAGCCCTTACTGTCAGGAGGTTCCTCCTAATGTTGAGGTGGAAACTCTTTCTGGAGCTTGCATCCATTGTTTCAGGTCATGTTCTCTGGAGCCAAACATCCTCAGCTCCCTAAGTCGTTTCAAGACCTTTCACCATTTTAGTCGCCCTCCTTTGGACACGCTCCAGTTTCTCAATGTCTTTTTTGAATTGTGGTGCCTAGAACTGGACACAGTATTCCAGGTGGGGCCTGACCAAAGCAGAATAGAGTGGGACTATTACTTTCCTTGATCTAGACACTATACTTCTATTGATGCAGCCTAGAATCACATTGGCCTTTTTAGCTGCTGCATCACACTGTTGACTCATGTTAACTTGTGGTCTACTTGGACTCCCAGATCCCTTTCACATTTAAAACTCTCGTTCAGCCAGGTGTCCCCCATCCTATATCTGTGCATTTCATTTTTCTGCCCTAAATGCAGTACCTTACATTTCTCCGTGCTGAATTACATTTTGTTAGCTTTGGCCCAGCTTTCTAGTCTATTCAGGTCATTTTCAATTTTGATCCTGTCCTCTAGAGTATTAGCTATTCCTCCTAATTTGGTGTCATCTGCACATTTGATAAGTATGCCCCCAATTCTGTCATTCAATCATTGATAAAGATGTTGAATAGCACTGGTCCCAGGACAGAACCCTGTGGGATCCCACTGGTCACTTCTCTCCAGGATGAAAAGGAGCCATTGTTGAGCACCCTTTGGGTTCAGCCAGTCAACCAATTCCAAATCCATGTAACAGTTGCCTTGTCTAGCCCATATTTTACAAGCTTGTTTGCAAGAATGTCATGGGAAACCTTGTCAAAGGCCTTACTGAAATCAAGATATACCATATCCACAGCATTCCCTTTATCTACCAAGCTGGTCATTTTATCAAAGAAAGAGATCAAATGGACCAAATGCATCTGAGGTAGTAGACAACTTCTTTCTTTCAGTTAGTCTCAAAGGTGCTACAGTATCTCTCTACCGACTGATTCCAGGTGTTTAGGTTGTCTAGTTTTTGGCCTTTGTGAGCCACCTTGGGTACCATGCCAGGAGGAAGGTGGCAAATAATTGATTAGACAAATAAAGTTGTCCAGCGAGCGTCACAGTTAAGAACAAACTCGGATCTTCCTAGGCTTAATCCATTGCACTAATGACAAAAGTGCACTGACTTATTATCTCTGTCTCTATTTATCTTCATCTCTATTTCTTATCTCTGTTTCTTGTCTGCCTGATGGCTATCTATCACTCTCTCTCTCTCTCTCTCTCTCTCTCTCTCTCTGTTTATTTGCCTGTCTATCATGGAAGGAAGGAACAATGAAAATAAATCACAGGAACAAAAAAGATGTATGCACTAAATGAAGACATTTTCCTTTTATGAGTTCTGGTGGCCAACTCTATGATTCTATGAAACACACAGAGAGAGTAAGCACAAAAGGTGACTGTAGGGATGTAATTCATCACGAAGGGTGCATCCACACTGCAGAAATAATCCAGTTTCACACCACTTGACTGCCATGGCTCAACACTATTGAACTCTTGAAACTGTAGTTTGTTGTGGCACCAGAGCTCTAAATATCTTAGAAAACTATAAGATTCCAGAACCCCATAGCATTGAACCATGGCAATTCAAGTGGCATCAAACTGGATTAATTCTGCAGTGTGTATACAGCCGTAGTATCTTTATGAAGGTGCCAATGAGTAATTTCAGCAATTCCCTTCCCATTGTAAGAAAGTCTTCAAAAACATATTGTTTTTCACAATTTGGGACATATTCACTGAAAAATTCACACACAGTTGTTTCACATAGAAAACATCATTTTCTGCACAGACAACAGCATTTTCCAAATGGAAAACAATACTTCAATGCAGAAATATTGCATCCTGCCCAGAAAATGCTAATTTCAACACAAATCAAGCATGCGTGAATTTTGTACACAATCAGCCCTGAATTGTAAAGATTCCCATCAGTCAAGGATTCTTCTCATCCACATATTTTTTCAACCATCATTGAATATTTTTGAATATCCCTTGTTATTTGATCCAAAAAGCACTAACAACCCATGCAGCGTGAATTTTTCATCGCCGCAAGCATTATCTCATTCTGATTTCAGTTTTACAGAAATGCATGGAGATAGTATTAAAAAAGAAAAAAAATATTTGGTCTTTTTTTATCGGTGGTGGGGAAATATTTTTGCTTGGATTTAGTTGACATTGCCCAATTTGCTATACAAGGTTTTACATCCGCAGCTTGCTTTGATGAAAACTGGAGTCATTTAATAACTGGAAGTCCACATATTCCCATCCTACATCCTTTTACACACAGTGAACACAATGGGACTAATGTCTGGGTTGACAAGTGTAGGACAATGAAGCCTAAAAGAGAATACACATATACACACCAGAAGAGACCTGAAAGTATAAAACGCCTTGGAAGGTGATGGACTTCTCTTCTTGGAAGATTTGTATATAGAGTTTTGATGGCCATTTGCATTGGGATGAATGAGGAGCCAGACACCAATATATAGGTTATCAGAATGGCCACAACTTTAATGCACAATGCAGGGGTCATAAATCAAACATATATCCATCATTGTGCCGTCAGAATTGGATTGTAATTCCACCATAGATCAATCATAATGCTATCATAAAGCATTCATATTGTCATCATAAATCAATCACTGTCATATGTGCAAATTCAGGTAGAGGGAACACAGTGCCCAATGGTTTCATGCTTAGCCAATTGTTTGGCAGGGCTTTCACTTTCTCCTGTCTTGTTAAATCCTTGAGTAGGGCATGTGCCCTTGCAAATCAGTGTGATTAAGTCCATCTTGGGTGGTGGACGGTTGCCCTACATCTGCCTGACTTCAGGGTACCTTCCCCAGTTAGGTCAGCTATTCCCCCCAAAGTCCCCCTCTCCCTGCCATTTATTGTGTCTGATATCTGCCACAGGAGGGGGAAGCCCAGCTTGGCAACGCCTTTCCTCTGCCAGGCCAAGAATGACTGGCAACTATGTGGTAGGCATAAATAAACCTGCCAAATCTTGCACCAAATCTCATATGGTAACAAAGGGAATGTACAGACAGTCCAGAAAGGGTGGCCTCAGCCACCCGTTTTTGCCCTCCACAGAAGCCGCAACCAAATGGCACAGCCTCTGGGAGGCATTAAAAAAACCCGCTCCCAGAGGGTTCTTTTCTTGCCATGCACGGGCCACCATTTCCACCCTCGCACACACTGATGACATACGCACAGTGCTTCATTGTTTATATGTGGCGCTGAATGTGCGTCATCATGGCAGGCCCTGTATGGATGGGGGTGAGCCATGATGGTGCCAGCGGCACTTGGTAGGGTTCGGGAGAGTGTAGACGCTCCCCTCTCCTGAGCCCTACTTTCGGCCCCAGGCTGCCACAAAGCATGGGGTTTGCTGAGACTTCACCGGAGTCTCCCAGGAAGTCTTGCAATGATTCAGGCCATCACAAGACTTTGTCCAACGCTTTGAGCAGCAGCTCTGAGCGACATGGAGACCCGGTGCCAACCCCCTTGGAGGCCTGGCATAAATTCCACCCCTTGGGCATAGAATCATAGAATTGGAAGAGACCGCAAGGGCCATCCAGTCCAACCTCCTGCCATGCAGGAAATCCAAATCAAAGCATCCCTGACAGATGGTCATCCAGCCTCTGTTTAAATACCTCCAAGGAAGGAGACTCCACTACACTCCGAGAGAGTTTGTTCCACTGTCGAACAGCGTTGGGGAGAGTCATATCAGGAGTGCTTTAGCTGTGTATTCCCACACAGCAGAAAGGTGGACTAGGCTTGTGAAGCCCCTTCCAACTCTATAATTCTATGTTTAAAGAAATCCAAACCATTTTTTAAAAACCTCGTATGATATCAAAAGTCTGGGGAAAGCCAAACATTTGGGCCAAAGGTCAGTTACACCGCCTTACAGTGGAATGGAGAAGGAAATAGACCAAAATATCTTAGACAAACCACACAACACTACAGTGGAATGCTAAAGGAAACAGAAAATCAAATCATTTTGGGCTAACCACACAATGTTGTAGTGGAATACCAAAGAACACAGCAAAGCAAATTGTTTTCCCAAAACGTCAACCAGACTAAGCTCTGGTGGAATGCTAAAGGATGCATACTAATTTCCCATTCTGTTGTCAGCTTGTAAATGGCATTCATGGAAGTGTTGCAACCAAATCACCTCTTCTGCTCATTGTAATTGATTGATAAGTGTCTAATCAAATAGTGATTTTTTTTGTTAACCCAGATTAAAGGGGAGACAATGATAACCTATTGTATTTATGGGATGCACCCTGGGATAGAGGAAAGAAGATGAACAGGGAAGGTGGAAGAGAAGAGGAGGTAGCTCTCATGCAAGGCTGAGAAGTTGGGAAATGTCTTCTTCTCAGTGCATTAATTATCTCTTTTATTATTATTATTATTGAGGTGTGTGTTTGTCCTTTGGGTTGGGAAAGACAGGCCAAGGCAGTCTTGGGTTTCCAGGTAGGAGGCAGGGATGGTAGATCAAAAAGGTGTTCCTATGCAGCTGTGGGGTGGTGGTCACCCAACGGGATGTCAAGATGTCTTTGTCATATCAACCACATCTTGGCCAGAAAATATCTGTGTAGGACAGAGAAGGAGTTGAGGGCAGATGATTCTTCCATCATTCCTGTCTTGGGGGGCTCATTGAAGATCCTCAGTTCAGGCCTTAGACCACAGATATGGATATGGAATTCATGATTAATGATGAATTCATTACATTGTGTATAGTAGCATTTCCTAATATGGCACCCAAGCAGGTTCAAGTTAAAATATTAATACAAAGGCACTTGTTTTCCACATTCACTGGGATTAGGGGCACAGGCCGCCGCGAAACATGGGAAAACTGCAATAACAACAGCACTACATTTTTACCTGAGAGAAACCTCTCAGAACTCAAGGTCTCCAGAGCAACTCTGTGGTCAACGTCTGACAGACACTGACCATAGAACTGCACTGGAGGAGCTATAAAGCCTAGTAGATATCTCCTAGGGATCTCTAATCTCCAGTGCAACCTGTGGTCAACGTCCGACAGACCGATCATAGAACTGCACCGGAGGAGCTACATATGCCTAGTAGAGTTTCTCTCTGGGACTCTAGGCCTCAGTGTGACGGTTGTTAAAGTTGACAGCTTGCACTGGAAGACCTAGTATTCCAGAAAGAACAATCAATAAAATCTGGGAATAACAAATCCAAAAGTGCAAAGCTGCAAAGTGGTGGGATGAGTATACAATACATCCGAATTAAAAGAATGTCCATATCCAGACAGTTAATACCAAAAACTGGGGTAAAAAGTAAAAAATCTTCACCTGCCAGTGGAAAGCAAAAAGATGCCAACCGAATCTCTCGGGAAGGGAGTTCCACAAACAGGGAGCAGCCACCAAGAAGGGTCTCTACATGGTGTCACTAAACATGTCTGAGATGGTGGTGGGACTGAGAGACCGAGATCCTTGGGGAGGATCTTAAAACTCAGGCAGGGTTATATATGGCTTCCAGATAACCTATACCCAAATAAAAGGATTATGAACATGTTCTAGATAGGCCATATGAACCATTTCCCACTGTGTGAAAGGGATCTAGGAGTCCAGGTAGACACCAGGTTGAACATGAGTCAACAATGTGATACGGCAGATAAAGGGCCAATGCAATTTAGGCTGCAATCAATAAAAGTATAGTGTCTAGATGAAGGGAAGATGAAGTGCCACTCTATTCTGCTTTGGTCAGGCCCCACCTGGAATATTCTGTCCAGTTCTGGGCACCACAATTCAATGGTGGCGGGACTGAGTGACAGATCCTTGGGAGGATCTAAACATTCAAATAGGCTTATATATGGCTAATACCCCAAGAAAGGAGATGGACATGTCTAGACAGGCCAAATGAACTGGTTTCTCGTTACTCCAGCCATCGTGTCCAAATGACACAGGGCCAAAGGTCTGATTCAACTGCCACTGACCACACATGGGAACAGTAGTCCCACAGTAAATCTTGTTAATACCGTTTTTAAAAAAATATAGCTTTTAGGATATATATATATATATAATATATTGTGGATGTGGATAGTGGAATTTGGATTGGGCTGACTGTAATATGCCAGACTAACCTGTGGCTCTGGGGGGGAAAAAGAGGTGAATTATGGCTGTGGCATTCCCAGGGGACAGCAAAATTGAAGCAAGACCAGGAAAAGATGATGAAACATTGAGATCTAAAACCTGATATTCAGCACCTCTGGGAAAAGGAGACAATTGTGTTGTTTCCAGTGGTGAGAGGTGTTCTGGGAGTTATTGCAAACCATAGCCATAGAAGGATCAACACAGAAGAATTACAATAACCAATGCTGCTTGGAACATGCTACATTGTGTGATGAAAGCTCTCACTGATTCCTAGATTGGTGGATAGAATCTGAATCATTGATGGTCCAGGACTCCGATATGTAACACTGATGGACCATGAAACCAATGTCATCCATAACATAATCATCATCATCATCATCATCCATCACAGTCAGGCACAAGAGTTTGCAATTCATCACTAAGACAGTACAATATCCAAGGGTTAAGGTCTTGTTTAGAAACCTTTTGTATTCAGATCCCCCGTTGCAAGACGTTCTTACCTTTTGGCACCCTTATGACAGGCAAGTGCTACAGCTCCTCTCCATAGCGGAAATACATTTGAATCTGCCACATGTAGGTGAAGGAGTATTTGTTTCAGTTGGGTAGAATTCAGATATAGCCGTGTTAGTCTGTAGAATCAGTACACAGAGAGAGCTTGGAGCACCTTTGAGACTAACTGAAAGAAAAGTTGGCAGCATGTGCTTGTAGACTTCAGTCTACTTCCTCAGATGCATTTTGTTTGTCTGAAGCAATTACAGAACCCACCAATGTCTTATATGAGAGATAGAAATAACTGTGGGTTTGTTTGGTATGTTACTTAAAAAGAGAGAGAAACAAAATGGACATACCTAGTAGTCATATAGGTCATCCGGAGGCACCGATCATTTGGTTCTTATCAGAAATGACAAAGATCATAGTCATAGAGTTGGAAGAGACAAAAAGGGCCACCATATATCGCACTTTAACTGTGTGGCTTTTCTATATGCGTGTTAGTAATTGCACATTTCAGAACGTACAGTTTGATGACAAATGTGACATAGTTCATATTTAGGTTCAGAAAGTGGAAAGGTGGCACCTGATTTAGTAAAATCCATAATAAAGTTGTATGACGGGGGGAAAATGGGCAAATCAGGGTTTAAACAGCGATTATCCCGCAAAGCGTGAGTTCGTCATATTAAATACAATAAAGACGCCAAAAGAGACAATACACAACAAATCTTCATGGGGGAATCCCAAAAATGATTTGTTGCTGTTTATTGCCTCTATGGCCTCTTTATTGCCTGTTTAATAGTGATGTGTGTGAAAAGGAGCCTGGTGGCGCAGTGGTAAATGCCTGTAATGCAACATTCACTCGAAACCACAAGGTTGCGAGTTCAAGAAGCAAAAGGGCCCAAGCTCGACTCAGGCTTGCATCCTTCCGAGGTCGCTAATGAGTACAGACTGTTTGGGGGCAATTAGCTAGCTTACTGCTAATTAGCTTACTTGCTGTTCACCGATATATCTTTGGAATAGCGTATATAAATAAAACAATTAGTAATTATTATTTAAAACCTAATGTCGAATTTGCGTTTTGACTGGGATAACCGCTATTTAAACCTCCGATCCCCCCATCCGATTTTCCTGTGTGATAACCCTTAGAATGTTGAAATGCATAAATGTCATCCTCATCCATTTTCACGAGTCCAGACCAAGTCCATGTTGCTTTTGCAATCTTTCAATGTGAAACTTTCCACGTGGAAAAAGGGTATGCAGGTGGACGCTAATCTGGCATCACCAAGGTCTAGACTGCCATCCATCGTGAACACAAATGCTGAGATATATGTGGGCAACATTCACATCTTTCCCATTGCAGGGTGATTATGTAACAAAGTTTGCCTCCAGGCAAGTGTCAGGCAGGCAACATCTTGTCTCTGGCTCTTGGCCAGAGATATCTGACAGAGCAGGAGACGTGGCATTGACTCAGCATAAGGTAAGAATAGAGGAAAAACGATTGGATGAAACCCAAACGGACATAATATACTGCTAAGCACTGTTTAAGAACATTTATGTGAGTCTTTCAGGATATGAGGTCTTGCTCTAGAAGAGTTTTATTCTGAACTTTCACCAGCAGCTGTGGCTGCATCTCAGAGAAAACTTTATGAGCAGTTTACAATGTTTTAGCCAATTGCCCCAAACAACTGGCTGCCATTTTACTGAGCTATGGAAGGATGGAAAGCAGGTCAACCTGGAGCCTTCAGGACTGAACTCACAACGCTTGGGCTGCAGACATGGAACGTTGTCATGACATTTATGGTGTGCCTTTCCCTTACGTGGGGATCTGTTACGGATCTCCCCATGTAAGGGAAAAACACAAAATGCCAAGCCCCATTAGAGTAATGGGGATCATGCATGTGGCATGGTATGGGGTGCACGCCACGGGCACGTGCCCATTACTTCTTCCAGGGCACGAGAGGAGTTTTTCCGGCATGGCTTCCACGTATGCTGGAAACTGTGTATGGCGCGCCGTGTATAATGCGAGCACGCGTACATTTAGGTGAACGTTGTGGAAATAGAGGAAAGCATGCAGGATATAGATCTACCTATTTGTTCCATAGATGCTAAGATCTGCCATCTTCTTATGCTGTAGCCAGTGGACATAAAGTAGGAGGGAGTCAGTTTTCTTTTCTTCCGACAACAAAGACATGACAGTAGTGATGTCACAAAGGCATCCATTGTATCATTCAATGGTAACAGGCTGTTCATTAATTCTGCATTGTCACCTGAAATAGTAACAGATACTTTCTTGATTAGAGGCGGATAACATACTGCCCAAAAAGGGAGGCCTCCCGCTGCCCTGATTTGCTCCGCGAGGGAACCGCAGCGGACAAACTGCGCGGCTCCGTCATGGAGCAAAAAAACCTGCAAAAAGCGGGTTCTTCTTGTGGCGCCTTTGTGATGCTGGCAAGGCACCAATGGCGCACTTGCGCATCACAAAGGCACCAGACGGCGGATGCGACGGTCTGTCACGTCAAAATGGTGGTGCCCAATGTACAGGGCGCCGCCATTTTGATGTCCTCTTCACGTGTGAGGGGCGAGTCGCATCTGGAGGCGCCACCCTTCCCACATAACGACAGCGCCCCATATGCTCATCTGTACAGCGCCTAAGTAAAGCAAGTGGAAACCTTTTTTCTTTTGGATTTTGTGGGGGTTTTGGGCTATACAGCCATGTCCGAGAGAGTTTATTCCTGATGTTTCACCAGCATCTGTGGCTGGATCTTCAGCATCAGGAAAGTCAGGAATAAACTCTTCTAGAACATGGAAGAAAAACCCACAAATATCTATGGATGGGGGCCATGAAAGCCTTCGCTCACACTTTAAAACTTTTTCTTTCTCTAATAATGGTACACTCCTTTCCTGGATCACTAAAATTCATCAGAACATCCAAGTGTGAGTGGGAACAATATTGGCCCCTCTGTGTGTGAAATGTGTAAGTATAGCTTATGTGCATGTATTTCTCATTTTGGATGTGACACAGAGGGGAGAGTTTTTGCTCTTTGCTTTCATTTTTGCATGCTTCAGTGACCTGACTTATGACAAGCCCTAGTCCAGGGTCTTCTTGGCAACGTTATTTTTGAGAGGCTTGCCGTTGTCTTCACTCATTATCTTCATTTGCCGGTATGACACCAGACTGGGGATCCGTCTCATTAAAGGTGCGCCTACACAGGGATTGCTCAGCTCTTCTAGTCTACCCACAGCTAACTGTTTGCTTCTTAATCCATTTCTACGACTTGCTTAACCACACAAACTGTCAACATCTAACCAACCGCCGGTAATTTTATGCCAAGCTTGGTGATTGGGATCACCTTAGCCATGCCTCCATGATGCGCACGAAATGTAATAAATCACATGTTATTTTAGGCATGTTAGTGGATCTTATCAACATGACGCATTCTACAAACTCCTCTATGCAGGCACTACTTCCTGTGTGAAAGTGCTCGTCCCCCCCCCCCCGTTGTTGTATTTCCATCAAAGGGAATCCGTTTCCATGAACAGAGCTAGGATGTCAAAAGCAAAGATGGGGCAATTTGGGTAATGCCTGATTATTGTAATTACATCGTACCGATGCAATTGATTGTACATTAATGTGTTTGTTGGGCATGTGATTGTTTGATGTGTTTATAAAACTAATAAATATATAGCCCTGTACCGATGGGCCTTTCAATACGCGGCGACGTACAGGGTTGCCCAGGAGGTCCTTTTTAGATGCTCCCTAACCCTAGTCCGTCACCAGGACGTCAAAATGGGCGGTGCCCTGTCACATGGGTGCCGCCATTTGGACGTAACGGCTGCGCGCAGCCAAATGGTGTGGCACGGCCATTAGTTTTGGCACTGCTGCAGGGCCGTGGCCGCCCTTTCAGTGGCGCAAGAAGGAGCTCCAAAATGAGCTCCTGCCGCGAGTTGTGTCGCTGGTGCAAGCTTAACATGGTGTGCAGTGACACAAAGAGAAAGGGGCACTCTCTTTTCCCCACTGCTGTCAGGGTGAAAGCATGAAGCCCCAAGGACACCCCTTTCCAGGCCACGGGGAAGCGGTGTTTTGCTGCTTCCCCACGGCCTGGAAAAGTGGCAGATCGGGCCTCTGGGGGGCTCTGTGACAGCTCTGACCCGATCCATTGGGTAAAGGGCAGTGCAGGCCGCCCCAAAGGGGGTGGTCTGTATCCTGCATATATTAAAAAAATAACAAAAACAAACTAAAAGATGAAATGTAATTTCCTATTGTAGATCAGATTGAACATCTTGTGGACATCCAGTGACTGTTTGAGATCATCTCCCTGACCAGCTCTTCCAGCAGAGAGGGATCATGGACGTTCCTCTCTAGCAACAACCAAAGACCACAGTTGTCCAAACTTGTTGTGGGTATTTGTCCTAAGGAAATTTCCAAACCTACACAGTAAATTGTTATATTTTATTTTATTTTTCTGGTGAGAGGACATCAAGAGACAGTCTAGGGAGTCAGAGTCACTTGGCAGCCTTGCGTTCATTAGTCATAACACTAGAAGATAGGAGCCAGTTGGCATCCTTTGGAGAAATGACGTAGAAACATCACTGACATATTTTATTATATTTTCATCACTCAAGGGGGCTTTTTCATTAAATGAACTCTGAATATACCCAAGCAAATTGTCTATAGTGGAGATAGGAAGCCTACGGATCTCTAGATGTTTTGGGACTGCAGCTCCTGGATTTCTTCATCATTCACTATCCTGGCTAGGGCTGGTGGGACTAAAAATCTAACACCATCCTGAAGACACCTTTTTCCCCATTGATTTCCATGAACACGAGCTAGGAATGGTTCAAAAGCAAACATTTCGTATTGTATTAAGCTTGGAGGTGATGACTGTTCCATTTAGCAACTCCCAAACCTTCCTGTGGGGTATTTCCAAAGTGTTGCTCCTCAGGGGTCTTGTGAGGCTGACTGATCTGCCTACCTGACCCACTGCTTTGAGGATTATGGCAGCTAGCCTGGCAGGTCCCAGTTATGCTAACATCACTATGATTCCACTGTAACTGTCATGGCTATATCCTGCCAAGAAAACCCTATGATTGGTTCACCTCCGGGTTGCCATAAATCAGAAACGACTTGAAGACACCCAACAACAACATCTTAAGGCAAGCTGAGATCTGTTGCTGGGTGAGGCACTAGAGCTCTCTGACTGAGAAACAGAGCATCTTTCCCTAACCTGTGACCATGGGAGGGGTATCATGGCAGATAAAAGGAAGTCATGGTGTTACACCTGTGTAGTGGGATGGAGACCCAGGTTGTGAATGGTTTGTGTGAAGTTTGTTGTTTAATCCCAACTATAGTAGGTCTATTGATTCCCCATCCCACCCTCCTAGCCATGAATCAATATCTGCTCTAGTCTGGCCAAATAACAAGATTCTAGCTTGTGGCTCCTATGAAAAGAGACATTAGGAGCTAACGTTTGTCTATAGAAACCCTCCCATTTAATGAAAGCCGAAGACACTGACACTGTTACACACTGCAACATTTAATTCATTCCTGGGGAAAGAGTTTGGAAAAAAAGAACCAAGTGCTAGCAGTGTTTATACTGAAAGCATAGTGAAAGCCAAAGGGAGACCTAGGTGTTACATGATCTTCTTCAAGCCAGACAGCCATCCATGATGCTGTACTTGTCAAAAGTGATGGAGATACGGCTTGTCCCAAAGCCAAGGAAGCAACGCCTCTTTTATCCATTTTCCTCATCAGACGGGTTGAGATGTTTTGCCAGAGATGTCTCCATACTTTGATAATCTCATGACCGTGTTTGAGTTGTCTTCTCTCTTGTGCCCTTCAGTAAACTTGCATTATATCAGGAGTAGACAATCATATTGGATGGTAATCGTATTGGATGGTAATCACAGTCACAACATTGTGTCTACAAACATTAGTGGAATTAGCATACACCATACTATGCTTTTTTTATCTCTGCATTAAAGCAACAGGAAGAAGCAAATTTGACAGATCAAGTAAAGAACAGCCCAAAGCATTAATTCCCGTCTACCAACATTTAACTACTCATATTGTTCCATGGAAAACAATGCCTATCCAACCCAACATATTCGTGAGCTAAGCGGACACATTCAAAAAGTAACTCTTTGACTGAAGGAAGTTATGTCCCAGTTAAGCCTTCACAATTAACACAAATAACATAGTCATTATGCCATTGTTAAACGTTTCGGAGCTAAGGTGTTATTAAATTGCCAAGGCCCGTATATTGAGAAAGTTTCCTGAGTTGACCTTTTCCTAGGAGAACGGTCTGAAGTAACTGGATAATCTATGACCCACACGTTGTTTCCAACAGTATATGTTTGCCTCTTTAATATTTTACAAACTGGGAGAAAGATCAACAGAACTAGAAGGGTGATCTTACGGAGGAGGAAACATGAAGTACATTTTGATGCATGCAAATAGGAAGAGTTGGATGTTGGTTATAAGAAAATGAATGAGTTGTCTTCAGGATTGACATTGGCCCATGGTTTGCCAAGTCTTATTTTTCCCGCGAGGAGAGGCTATTTCAGGGCATGAGGACAGGAAGGGGATGCCTGCTTCTGTTGATCCTCAGCTGCTCCACATGGTTTCAGTGGGCATGGTTTGGGATCCTGTTTCGATATGCATTGAGGAGGGTTATCCTTGCATGGCGGTGGGTTCACTGAACACTGGGACTGCTGGGTAGACATCCTTCGGTACGTTCTGGAAGAGATGTTTCTATTTTAAACATTTATTCTATATTTAAATACAATCAGCCCTCCTTATCCATGGATTTTTTAATCCATGGATTCAAACATCCACAGCTTGAAAATATTCCAAAAAAGTATAAATTCCAAATAGTAAACCTTGATTTTCCATTTTATATAATGGACAGCATTTTGCTCGGCCATTATATATAATGGGACGTGAGCATCCATGGATTTTTGTTACCCATGTGGGGGTCCTGGTACCAAACCCCAGTGGATAACAAGGTCCCACTGTACCTCTATTTTAAACATTGCATACTGGAGCTTCTAATCCATTTCAAACCAGGCATTTGTAGCAGAGATGGAACAGAAAGAACACAGCGGAAGAAGATTCAGGATTCCCTAAGATGGTACTATAGCACTTAAAGTGGTATGAAACGACATTATTTCTATAGCGTAGATGTACCTTAAGTATTTACGCCAGTCCCAACCCATTCAAACCTGATGGAAACATCATTCAACCATGCTCCAGTCACCAGCAGAATGGACCTCCTTGTCCCTATGCAGATGAGGCCCAGTAAAGTAGGTTGGATGGGGAGAGCTACCACTGTGGCAATAGTTTGTTATGGGTTTTTTGGGCCATGTGGCCATGTTCTAGAAGAGTTTATTCTAGACGTTTCACCAGCATCTGTGGTTGGCATCTTCAGAGAATGCTGGCATGGAAGAAAGTAAGGTCACACAATATATATATCTCTCTCTTCCATGCCAGCATTCTTTGAAGATGCCAGCCACAGATGCTGGCGAAACATCAGGAATAAACTCTTCTAGAACATGGCTGCACAGTCTGAAAAACCCACAACAAACTATGGATCCCGGCCACAAAAACCTTCGACTTCACATTGTGGCAATAGTGTTGAAAATTGTGACTAAGTACCAATCATGAATACAGAACAGTTACCTAAATTTACTCATTTGTAGCTGTTTTGGATTCACAACTGATATTTGGTCATAATTGTGACACTATGAATGTAACTTCTCCCTCCAGTCCACCTTACCAGGACCATTCTGCTGGTGATCGGATAACAGGTCAATGATATATCCATCTGATTGCGGGTTTGGGTTTCGTTCTCTTTTTCTTACGTGAGAAGTGAATACAAACAAATATTAATTTCCAAACTGCCGCTGCAGTTCGGGAAAGTCTGCATTGTTAATATAGAGATCCCATTCTTCTTTTATTATTCTTATAATCTATCCAACAGCTCTACCGATCGCAACTCACCTGGTCGCACAACAAGGAAGAGGCGAAACACAAGGAGCCAAAAGATGAGATGCAAGAATTTCTCAGAGAGTCTAATGCTTTTAAAGTCTCTTTCTCTCCCATCCACGAAACACCACCACCCTTCGTGTCTGGACAGTTTGGTTAAAAATACTAACCGAAACCAGATTTAATTGCACCTTTAGATGAGCTTCTGTTTTGCTTCAGCGGAAATTGTCCCCCTTTCCTATTTTTGTGACATTTATTTGACAGTTGCTGCAATTTTTTAGACCCAGCCCAATGAAAAATATATGGTTAGGGTTCAGTTGTCTGCTTAGTTTGTGACATAGACTTGATGGTAAAATATGCTTGTATGTTAGTCTTATGGACACATCTTGCCCTTTTATTTTATTTTATTTACTATATTTATACTTTTATATTGTTACATTTAAGCTAAGCAAACCATTTAATAAGGTCTGGGACCATCATCTTACATTCATATGACTGGTGTACGAAGAATAGAAGGCCTAAATACCCTAAAGTTTCCAGATCTTGTCTGCACTTGGAGGCCAAGCAGAGGTTTACAATCTGTATAAAGTGGTTTACAAATCTGTATAAAGGCACTAGATCTCATCTGGTCTTGCAGTCTAAAGAGGGCCATCCCTGGTTAGTACTTGGATGGGAGATCACCAATGGATAACAGATACTGTGGGTTATATTTCAGAGGAACTGGCAAATCACCTCTGAGGATTTCTTGACTAAGAAAACTCTATAGAAATCATGGAGTCTCTATAAATTGCCTCTATAAGGCAACATGGAGGCACAGGTGCGCACACATACGCATGAGAAGACAGCCCACAGTCGAATCGGGCATTAAGCCCTTCAATGCGAGGGCAGGGGAAACTCATCCATTTGGCCCATGTAGACATGCGCTAAGATTGTGGGAGAACAGGGTTCGAATCTTCATCCAACCATGAATAATCACTGGAGAAGCTTAGGCAATTTGCACTCTCTCAGCATCAGAGGAAGGCAATGGCAAGCCTCCTCTGATGAAATTCCCACAAGAAAACCCTAGAAGAGGGTTGGCATACATTGGCATTGACCTGGAGGCACATTGCACTAGCAGCAAATACTACATGACTGCAAAGTCACCTTCCCTTTCCCCAACAGGAAAAGGAGATGGAGTAATAATATTTTCTGAGTCAGGAAACTTCCCTTTGTGGATTATTCTGATTTAAATCACTCTCAGTTATATAGTTTTCCTCCTTCTTTGGCTTATACACATCGAGCCACATAATCCTTACTTTCATTATTTTCTCCCATTCTTTTAAAAATCAGTGGCCAAGCTGGTTATTCTGGAGATGAAGCACTAGGATTGTGCAAGACAATATAAATTTTAAGGTGTGTGTGTGTATGGCTGTGCATGAGTCAACACTGTGATGCGGCAGCTAAAAAAGCCAATGCAATTTTAGGCTGCATCAATAAAAGTATAGTGTCTAGATCAAGGGAAGTAATAGTGCCACTGTATTCTGCTCTGGTCAGGCCCCACCTGGAATACTGTGTCCAGTTCTGGGCACCACAATTCAAAAAAGATGTTAAGAAACTGGAGCGGATCCAAAGGAGGCCAACCAAAATGGTGAAGGGTCTGGAAACCATGTCCTATGAGGAACAACTGAGGGAGCTGGGGATGTTCAGCCTGGAGAAAAGAAGGTTAAGAGGTGATATGATAGCCCTGATAAAATATTTGAAGGGATGTCATATTGAGGAGGGAGCAAGCTTGTTCTCTGCTGCTCCAGAGAACAAGACCCGGAGCAATGGATGCAAGCTCCAGGAAAAGAGATTCCAGCTCAACATTAGGAGGAACTTCCTGACAGTGAGAGATGTTTGACAGTGGAATAAACTCCCTCAGAGAGTAGTGGAATCTCCTTCCTTAGAGGTCTTTAAGCAGAGGCTGAATGGCCATCTGTTGGGGATGCTTTGATTGAGAGTTCCTGCATGGCAGAATGGGGTTGGACTGGATGGCCCTTGTAGTCTCTTCCAACTCTACGATTCTATGATTCTATGTATGCATTCTTTCTCAGCCCAGCTCCATCTGTCTGGAATCCTTTAATCCAACTGTGAAACCAAAGGTATTATAAGTCTTTAATAGGAAGCACTGGGCATGTGCCCACAAAAGCTCATTTTGTTCCTGCATGCCAAAATAAATCACCCCCACAATTTCTCTCCTGGCTCTTTTTTCACAGTTTTACGCTCAGTACAGATGGGCGCTTTGTGGCGTCCTGGGGCCAAAACTAGGGGTTGAGAGACGGGAGCGACAACATGCATCCAACCCTAGTATGTAATGGCACCTTCATGATGCCGGCCTCCCATCCACACAGGGGCCGCCATCATGACGCAAGCACGGCACATTTTCATATTGCGGTGCCACACTTGTGTCATATCTGCTGCGGCCTCCCTCAGGAGCAACAACAGGCGCAGTCTGTTGAGCCCCTTAAAGACTATTTAGAGTTTGAGACTTCTTTGCAGTTAATTCATCTAAAAAAAAAAAAAAAAAAAAAAAAAAGATACATTGATTTCATGTGCGGCAAACATGTTTTAGGGGCAGAAACCAGGTACAAGCAGAAGTCACTGATAAAAACAAATGTCAGCCAGAATCCCCTGCATCTCCACTGCAGAAATAATGCAGCCTGGCACCACTTTACGGCCATGATTCCATCTTGTAGATTACAGTTTGGTAAGGTATTCATCCTCATCTATCGGAGAGCTCTGGTGCCTCCCCAAAATACAAACCCTAGGGATCTACAGGATGGAGCCATGCCAGTTAAAGTGGTGTTATTTCTGCGGTGTGGACACACTCTATGTATGTGAAGTCGAAGGTGTTCATGGCCAGCATCCATAAGGTTTTTTGTGGGTTTTTCTGGGAAACTCCTGACATTTCGCCAGCATCTGTGGCTACTCTGGAGATGCCAAAGCCACAGATGCTGGCGAAAAGTCAGGAAGGAACTCTTCTAGAACATGGTCACGTAGCCCAAAAAACCCACAAAAAATTATGGATGCCAGCCATGAAAGCCTTCACATAATTATAATTAATTTATTGTTTTTCAGGAACTGAGGCAGTGATCCACCTGTTTGGCTCTCTTTCAGAGATCTTAAATCAGAGCGGTTGAGTTCATTTTGGATGAATGAAAAGTTACTTTAAGGTCATCCAGATCCAGGGCATTGTAAGGTTAGGAAGAACACTCAGAAATATGGCCCAAAATGTGGAAAAACATGTTTCTCAAGTGTTGAGAAACCCTGACAAGGAAAATCCTGGAATGATGAGAATCTTTGCAGTTCAGGATTTCTTCTATGTAAAATTCATATGGGGTTGATCTGCACAGAAAACAGTTTTTTTTCCTGCCCAGAAAATCATAAAAACATAGAATCAAAGAATCATAGAGTTGGAAGAGACCACAAGGGCCATCCAGTCCAACCCCATTCTGCCATGCAGGAAATCCAAATGAAAGCAGATGGCCATCCAGCCTCTGCTTAAAGACCTCTAAGGAAGGAGACTCCACTACACTCCGAGGGAGTTTGCTCCACTGTCAAACAGCCCTTACTGTCAGGACGTTCCTCCTAATGTTGAAGAGGAATCTCTTTTCCTGCAGCTTGCATCCATTGCTCTGGGTCCTAGTCTCTGGAGCAGCAGAAAACAAGCTTGTTCCCTCCTCAATATGACATCCCTTCAAGTATTTAAACAGGGCTATCATATCACCTCTTAACCTTCTCTTCTCCAAGTTGAACATCCCCAGCTCCCTCAGTCGTTCTTCATAGGACAAGGTTTCCAGGCCCTTCACCATTTTAGTCATCCTCCTTTGGACATGCTCCAGTTTCTCAACGTCCTTTTTGAATTGTGGGACCCAGAACTGGACGCAATATTCCAGGTGAGGCCTGACCAGAGCAGAATATAGTGGCACTATGACTTCCCTTGATCTAGACACTCTACTTCTATTGATGCAGCCTAAAATTGCATTGGCCTTGTTAGCTGTGCAGCCTGGGCAGTATAGATCTACGACTGGATTAATCCATGGATTTACTTGTTATAGGAGTTTATCACACAGGGGCTGATTTTGGCATTAATGAGAGATTAAAGTGCATAGTAACAGTAATGCAAATGAAGCGGAAATGGCAAGTAATTGCATGAATGATTATCACACGCAATTGTGCAAATAAAGCGATAGCAGCAATGCATTGTCTCTAAAATCCTGAAAGTAAAAAGATGTGCATCGATGCTTCTTTGTGACCACTTTAATGGTGGGTTTTGTGCGACATGTGTGAAATTGTTATGTGTAATGATGCAATTTTTCCAGGATATTCACGGGATAAACTCCCGATCTCCTTTGTGTGATAAACTCCATAGAGTGAGTCCTATCCTTATTTAGATCCCATTGATTCAATGGATCCACACTGGGATCCTCAACCTGATTCAGGCATATTTTCTTAACCTTAGTTTTGTGTATTTTCAAGCACAAGTCAACTCCGTCCAGTTTTCGGTTCAGACTGTGAATTTTTTAAAAGCAATTCATGAGAAGTATCTGTTCATTAAAAAGCCGTCAATGGAATTAAAGCAGAATTCATCCTTCTGGTACTTGTAAACAGGTTCTGCCTCTACAGTCAAGAAACATATTTGTTCTTACCAAGGGCAATTCTGGTCTTTAAACAGAGGCTGGATGGCCATCTGTCAGGGATGCTTTGATTTCCTGCATGGCAGATTGTGGTTGGTTTGGATGGCCCTTGCGGTCTCTTCCAACTCTATTATTCTATGTTGTACTATAGAGAAGGAAGTCAAGCCAAACCAGGTGTGAAAACCTTGGATTACCTTGTTGGTTAACCTTAATGATTCCTCTCCGTATTTCCTAATACACATCTTCTATTTTCAGCATCCATGGCCTACATTCCCCCTTTGCAAAACCCTTCAGACTATTAAGCCTGAAAGTACAATAGACCTTGTAATCACATTTTCCAGTTGTACCTTTGACACCTACTAGACCGACAAATGCCAACATGCAATACTGTTTATTTACTCACTGCTATGGAAACCTTCATTGGGCAGATGCCTTCCAATCACGCCGAAAATTAATAAGGATTAGATTGGTTAATTGATTGATTTAATTAATGCATGGACTTACTGCTCTATACCATGAGATCCCTATATCATGAGGCTACAAGTAAAATCTATCTATCTATCTATCTATCTATCTATCTATCTATCTATCTATCTATCACAATTAAAATAATGTAAGTAGAAGAAACATATTAATGGTGTAAAAGAGCTTCTAAAAGGTTCAAATATTTTAAAACCATGCACTTAAACATTTTGGGATAAACCATTTAGGAATCAGGTCTTCAGATATATTTTTAGCTGGTGCCTAAATGAAGGTAAATGTGCATGACAAAATGTATGGATTAGAAACCTCACAGCCATAGTTTTATCCAATATGCATATATGTTATGGTTTGGATTATTTTAAATTGTCTGGTTTTTAACATATCTGATAACTATGGCGCAGTACAGATGCGCCAAATGCGCCATGCTGATGGCGTACTAGGTTTAAAGGACTGGGAGGCAACTGCATGGTCCCTAACCCTAGTACGGAGTGGCACAGTATAAATGGTGATGCCCTGTATAGATGGCCACCTTCATTGTTTTACGTAAGCACTGGGTGGTGTTTACGTAAGCAGTGCTCCAGTGGCGCACTAGTTACGCTGCAGCCATGGCATAAAGAGTGGCAGGTTCTTTTTCTGCCAGCAGGAAGCTGCGCAGTTTGGCGGCTGTGGCTTCCCTCTGGCGGAAAACTAGGCACTGGGAGGCCGTCCTTTTTGGATGGTCTGTACTGCGTCTATGTCATCAATATCCGTAGAAGCGTAATAGTGATATAATAGTAGCACTCTATTCTATTTTGGTCAAACCTCACAGGGAATATTGTGTCAGATTCTGGGCACGACAATTGAAGAAGGATGGTGAAAAACTGGAGCCATGGTGTAGTGGTTTGAGGATTGAACTCTGGCTCTGGAGACAAGGGTTTAAACCCCAGCTTGGCCAACCTACTGTGTGAGCTTCATCAAGTCTCAGCCTCTGAGGATGGCAATGCCAAACCCCCTCTGAAAAAACTTGCCAAGAAACCCCTGTGATAAGTCTTGCTTTAGGGTCACCATAAGTCGGAAACGACTTGAAGGCACACAACAACAACAACTGCAGTTCATGCCCTATGGGAAGCGACTTAGGGAGCTGGACATGTTTAGCCTAGGGAAGAGAAGGTTAAGAAGTTATATGATAACCATGTTTAAATATTTGAAAGGATGTCATATCGAGGAGGGAGCAAGCTTGTTTTCTGCTCCTCCAGAGAGTAGGACCCAGAGCAATGGATTCAAACTACAAGAAAGGAGATTCCTCCTAAATGTTAGACAGAACTTCCTGACAGTGAGAGATGTTCAATAGTGGAATATACTGCCTTAGAGATGGGTCAAGTCGTCTTCTTTGAAAGGTTTTAAGCAGAGGCTGGATGGCCATCTGTCAATGGGGATGCTTTGACTGAGAGTTCCTGCATGGCAGGGATTTGGACTGGATGGCCCTTGGGGTCTCTTCCAACTCTACGATTCTATGATATTTTAGTCTTCTGTTGTTATTTATTGTCACAAATTGATTTTATTGTAAGACCTTAAGGCATCCATAAATATGAAACTATACTATCATGGAACTATGGCTTGCGGCTATAATCTTTCACAATGCCAAATGTGAATCCTGATCCTAAGCACCCCTTGCGATCGATCTCCTCTATCTTTTACCAGGCCCAATAAATCTGTCATATAGGCATATGAAGACATGAGAGCTGTTGATCAGATAGAAAATAGGTGTGGAAAGATGAAGCCTTATTCTAAATTGAAAGAACAATCCAGTCGGGTTTGTCAGCTTTATCTAGAATGTGGAATGTAATCCTTCATCATCATGGAATGTAATCCTAGATCAATTATCTCCTGTCCACAATGTTCCAAATAACTGAGATGCTATGGAGTATTTACCTAATTGACTGCCTACGAACCAAATGAAATGGCAAAGATATGCTGGGAGCGAAGGGCTCTGGGTTTTATTGACCTTAAATGGCATTAGCATAGAAATGGAAAGAAGCTCTTGGTGGGGCAGGACATAGCTGTTGCAAATCAAAAAGTGGAAGGCATGCCAGTTAAATATGGTTTATGTTATCTGTGGGCATTCTGGTGAATCGTTCTTCATACCTGAGGTGCCCTCAAGAATTTTAACAAGGGATTGCTTCAGTGTATGATTGTATTTGGACATCATGGGACACCATGTTTCCAACATCACAAGAAAACATGGGTTTTTTTGGACATGGGGGTTAAGATATCCATCCATCCATCCATCCATCCATCCATCCATCTCTTTATCTGTTGTTGTCGTTCTGTGCCTTCATGTCAGGTCCGACTTATGGTGCCCCTAAGGTGAACCTATCACAGGACCATATCACATTAATGAAATCCTGTTCAGAAACAGGATTTAAACTACATTTAATTTTTTTAATGCAGGAAGTTTTTCACATGACATTACTGCCAAATGCGAAAATAAACTGAAGGTAAAACGGAGAGAAATGGCAGCTTTTTAATAACTTTTGGGATGTTCCGAAAGTACAAAGCTGCCAGGTCCACCCCCCTCCCGTTTTATCTTCGGTTTCATTTCGTGTTATTTCACTTTGGCAGCAACGCCTTGTGAAAAACCTCCCGCCTTTGCAGGTTTTTCCCCCTAATTTAAATCTAGTTTAGATCCCATTCCTGAACAGGATTTCGCTAGTGTGATAAGGACCAGAGAGTCTTTCTTGGCAAGATCACTTTGCCATAGTGATCCTCTGAAGGCAAGAGAGTGTGACTTACCCAAGGTCACCCAGAGGGTTTCATGGCTGAGCAGGGAAACAAACCTTGGTCTCCAGTGTCCTAATCCAATGCTCAGACCACTGCATCATACTGGCCCTCATCTGTAAAGAGCCCCTTTCTTGTCAACCATCAATTCCCAAAGGTTTGCTGGTAGAAAGATCTTTGGGGTTTATCATACAGGGCCCTGGAACGGGACTGTCGCATTACAAAAGGGGGCATGATGGGAACAAGAGGCAGCATAGAACACTGTTTACCGCAAAGGAGAATGTCGCCGCTGATATCGCCAGAAGTTCCCATCGCGTTCCGGATGCATCCCAGAGGGGGTGATTTTCAGAAATGCTTCTAAACCATTCCTGAAAATTGCTTACTAGGAACGCGATGGGAACTTCCGGCGATGTCGGCGTCGGCGTTCTCCTTTGCGGTAAACAGCGGTCCATGCCGCCTCCCATTCCCATCATGCCCCCTGTTGTAACATGACAGGCCCGTTCCAGGGCCTGTGCAATAAACTCCATAGTTCGATAAAAAAGCAAAGAAGGAACCATCCTAGTCCCCTTAGAAAGAGAGTTTCAAAATCCAAGGGCAGCCCCAAGACGATGCCGTCAAGAAGGTGGGATAGAGAAAAGATCCTCCAATAAAGCTATTAATGCTTGGTTAGGTTCATACGATAAGATATGTTCCAAATGATTAGACTGTATGATATTGTAAGCCTCTTTCCTCTCTTCCTCTTTTTCGTCTTCGTTCTCTTCCTTTTCCTCCTCCTCTTCAACATTTGTTCCAGGTGTAGCACAGGAAGTGGCTTCAGAAAAATTGTCTCCTACCTGGTGTGATCATTCCTACGTTCGTATTAGCATCTCAAAGCGGACCGAAGAATGAAAAAGATGTTCTTCTGGAAATACCTCATCATCCCCACACCTGGTAAACCCTAGCAACAACCAGCCCTAGCAAACGTTTGAGTCATCCGCCCGACTGATCCAGGTGTAACTGGGTAGCTGTTTCTTCACCTGATTTATCGCACCTATTTCCTGGGGCATCTCCCCATGTTTACTTGACTGCATCTGTTTCGTCAGACTCACCTAAGCTGGGCAAACCCTATCCAAAGAGGTCATGTTACTCAGTCTTTGAGATCGGATTCAGTGTGTTGTGAGTTCATTCCTTCTCATTCTCTCAAACACCCTTTTTTGCTCCTACTCTCATGAAATTAAAATGATATCTTTGGTTCTCTATACGATTCTGACCTGGGAGGGCTGTAGGTGAAGAGGGAAACCACCTAAAACATTGTATCCCTTCAGCTTCTTATTTGAGAAGGCTTCTGGCTGAAGGCTGGATCATAGAATCATAAAGTTGGAAGAGACTCTAAGGGCCATCCAGTCCAAACCCATTCTGCCATGCAGGAACTCTCAAACAAAATATACCTGACAGATAGCCATCCAACCTCTATTTAAAGACCTCCAAAGAAGGAGACTCCACTACTCTCCATTGAGGGAATGTGTTTCACTGTCCAACATCCCTTACTGTCAGGAAGTTCCTCCTAATGTTGAGGTGGAATCTCTTCTTCTGTAGCTTGCATCCATGGATCTCTGCAGCAGCAGAAAACAAGCTTGCTCCCTCCTCAATGTGACATCCCTTCAAATATATAAACAGGACTATCTTATCACCTCTTAACCTTATCTTCTCCTGGCTAAACATCCCCAGCTCCCTAAGTCGTTCCTCATAGATTAGTTGTTAGAACTCAGATCTTCTCGTTCTTTCCTTGTGTTGGTGGATTATAGTCCTTTTTAGGGAAGGAGAAGCAGCCTTCATCCCTGTTGGATGGGAGGACGGCTGTTTTCTATGGGTTTCAAGGGGGAATTGCCTTGGGAGCCTTCTCATGGCCAGTCAGTAGTCAGGGGCTGAACCTAGAACCCCCAGACTGTCCTCAAATACTTGGACAGAAGAAGTAGACATTGCCGCCAATGTTACTCTGGTCATGGAGATTTCTTCTCCATCACTAGTCCTACTGGATTGTGGCTTGAACCTCTCTACGAAGTATAACTGGCCCTTCAAAGTAGCCATTTTGAGGTTGGTGGGGTCTTGTCTTGGGAGATGGAAGTATTCTGCCCCCCACATATCATGCTACTGATTTTTCCCCATTTCTGGGAAGTGACACTGAAGAAGGTCTGTTGCCTTCAGGCTTTGCCTGTGGACTCCTTGGAAACATCTCATTGGCTGTATAACCAGATGGGACCAAACTGGAAGTAACATGGAGGCAGACTAGATTACTTTTGAAGTCCTTTTCAACAATAGACCTGAAAAATTGCCAAGAAAACCTTATAAGTCCATAGTAAACCACGGACAACAACAAATGAGTGGTATCCAATGGATGTGTGTATACCTCTCTACTCATGTATCCATTATGGTTCTCTTCATGTTCTTTCCTACACCCAGAAGATGGGAATCTTGTTGTTTGTCTTCACCAAAGTTGTCATACTAAAACAATTGTATTTATCTTTGTGTTGACTCACTAGGTCTGACTAGCCAACAGTGTTCTAGGTCTCTCTAACAGAACTAGACATAGACCTATACACTTCAATGGGAAGCCTGCCATAGCCCAGTGGTTTCTTTACCTTCTTCTCACTGTGACTACTTTCATGTCTAAAAGTGACCTCTTTCCACTCCTTTAATTGCAGGTGCTGTTTACAAGTTGTGGAGGAACCCACCCAGGGTTGGCTAATAATAATAATGTCACATGCCGACCTTCTTCTCCTTTGCTGGAATATATAGGAATGTCGCAAGCTGCTACACATCCGAACACCTCCTTGGTGCCACGGCCTCATGGCATGTTATAATTACACCCAACCCACAATTTGAACCTTCCCTCTGTCCTTACGCCTTCTCACACCTACAGCCAGGCTTCGACAAAACAACAACAACAACAAAATGTCCGAGCCATTTTGTAAAAGTGGCAATTTTTAAACAAACAAGCAAACAAACATGAAAATAAAGAAAACCAGATAAAGTGTATTCTGATGTCAAGGCAACAGTCAATCCACCTGTGCCCAATAGGGTTTACACTCAGGTAAGTTGCCATTGATTTTCAATATAAGGCGATATGGGTCTACTCAAAGTAAGTCCTATTGAGAAGTTGAAGGCTTTCATGGCCGGCATCCATAGTTTTTTATGGGTTTTTCAGGCAACATGGCCATGTTCTAGAAGAGTTTATTCCTGACGTTTCACCAGCATCTGTGGATGGCATCTTCATTGGTGGGACAGAATTCTTATTTGGGGTCTTTAATTTTTAGACCTTAATTTTGCCCCCATCTCCCTATAGTTATACCTCCTAAGTGCAAAGGCACCAGTTGTTTTTAGTACCTTTGGCCAGAACAACTGTGAGCTAGCCTTGGCCCCATTCCCACTTACATGTAAACCGGTGTGCCATTCGCCTTTGCTCCATGTCAGTGAATCAATTCCAAAGCGTCCGTCATTCCCACTATGAAAGTGGATGTTTTCGTGATCCCCTTGAAATCGCGTCTTTTTTGGCACAATTGTCATCCCCACTAGTTTGCACTTCTTCAAAATGCATGTCAATCATCGGTGATGTAAGCAGCAGCCCAGCTTGGGAACTATTTTTTTTAAACAACAGAAGATTTGATTCATTGGTTTTGCAACTATTTGTCTCACTGAGCTGCCGATTGCCTGGCTTGCCGCCCGAATAATTGCAAGTAGTTGCAAACTCAATGCATCGAATCTTCTATTAATTTTTTCTTTAAAAATATAATGCGTCCATAGGTCACACCACAAGCACAAAGGCAGTGCTGAGAGAAGGGAGGAATGGTAAACACCCCTCTGACATTAGTCTCTCCCCTCCAGAATGATGTGATTCAAATCTGTCATTCCCACTTGTTAAACATGCTTCGGAATTGACTCCCCCCCCCCCCAAATAGAACTGCCAAAGAACTAGTGTCAAGAAAAAGGAGGGTTTTTGCATTTGACATGCTTTATCATGATTGAAATCAATCACAGAATAGAATAATAGAATTGTAGAGTTGGAAAAGACCACAAGGGCCATCCAGTCCAACCCCCTGCCATGCAGGAACTCTCAGTCAAAACATCCCTGAAAGATGGCCATCCAGTAGGATCGGAACCGGTTTCAAATAGGAATGACGGTCATATACCCACTTCATCACGATTGAAATCAATCACAGTAGGATCGGAACAGGCTTCAAATAGGAATGACGGCCATATACCCACTTCATCATGATTGAAATCGATCATAGTAGGATCGGAACCGGTTTCAAATAGGAATGACGGTCATATACCCACTTCATTATGATTGAAATCGATCACAGTAGGATCAGAACCGGTTTTAAATAGGAATGACGGTCATATACCCACTTCATCACAATTGAAATCAATCATAGTAGGATCAGAATCGGTTTCAAATAGGAATGACAGTCATATAACACTTCATCACGATTGAAATTGATCACAGTAGGATTGGAACCAGTTTCAAATGGGAACAATGATCATATGACCCGATCAGCAATTCGCTTTAAATCATAGTGGGAACACTGCCCTTGACATGTTGGTTTCCAAAGAAAGCAACTCTCCTTCTGGCCACCCAACGGCAGTATTCTCCAATGTGCCTTTGCTTGATGCTGTGTTCGGTGTTGCATCATCTCACAACCGACAACCTGTCTTTCTGGATTGGGCAATATCATTCCCTGAAAAAAGCAAATCATTTCTGACCTCTGGTGGAAACTTTCAAAACTAACACAAAGACACTATTGCTGGCTGTGGATATGCTTCTGGGTAAAATTCAAGGTGTTTGTGCTTAAACCCCTTAAACCCTTATTGGGTTAGACTGGATGGTCCTTGTGGTCTTTTCCAACTCTATCATTCTACAATTCTATGAGGATTTTATATTTTAGGCTGGTTGTGTTTGTAGTTATTGTCATCCCCCCCCTTCCTTCCTAAGTTTTTTTTTTAAAAAAAAAAACTTATTTTACACGTGTAATTTTTAACTGTCTTATGTTGATTGCATGTAAGCTCATTTGAGCTCTTTGGATAAAGGACTAATATGACTATTTTAATTAATAAATAAAAACAATTGCAATGAGTTAGAGAAATTGTACAATGTAGAATCCCCACCAGAGGGCACTGCAAAACCACTGCAAAATAAGGCTTCTGAGAACTGAAAGCTTTTAAAGAAAGGTCTTTTAAGGGGTTCATCTTCACTGTAGGAATGACCTCCAACAGGTCTTGAGAAATCAACAGGAACATAGCCAGACACATCTCTGGTCGTTTTTGGTGGGTTTTTCAGGCTATGTGTCCATGTTCTAGAAGAGTTTATTCCTGACGTTTCGTCTGCATCTGTGGCTGGCGTCTTCTAGAACATGGCCACATAGCCCAAAAAACCCACAAAAAACTATGGATGCTGGCCATAAAAGCCTTCGACTTCAGATCTCTGATCCTCCACCTGCCACTGAGTGGCCAAAGTGACCTCAGTAGATAAAGTGTGAGCTTGAGGACCATTTTGGGGAGAAGAAATTCAGTGTACTTTCACCTATTCAGCTATTAAACTACACTGTGCCATAGAGCATCTTGGCCTGAGAAGCAACCATAACCAGAGAGTATGATTTGGTCAGTCTATCTTTATGAAACTGAGATGTGTTTTCAAAATTGGAGAGAAACCATTAGACTTGTTATCTACTCTACTGTGGTGTCTTGGTTTTGTGGCAAAGTGCCCAGGGAAGAAAAGAGATAAATGTAAGTGATTAAAAATATGGGCTCAACCATTGCAAACAGTGATGGTGTAGATGACCCAAGGCTGTCCTTTCCCATTTTCCAGACAAGAAGTATTCATCTTTGAGACCTTGCGGAGAACATCTGCACCTTTCCAAGGAGCAAAAAGATGTTCTTGAGGGTATGAAGAAATCTCTCGGCTTCTAGGTGGGGCAGGCCATACCTCTCAAATTTTCAGAGGAGGCCTCAGATCCAGACCTTTGGGTGGTAGTAGTACAGGGCACCTGTTTTACCAGTGGTGGTGAGGCATCATCTTAGGAATTATGGATAATCACACATGAAAGAAAGTGGTGAAGGTTGGGATGATTATACAATTCGCTTGGCCAAAGGAGGCTCACCCAGCGACATGCTCTGACATTACGTTCAAGCTGAGGAGGAAGACTTGAGTTCGAACGGGTGGCGGATCAACCATCCATAGGGCTTTCCACACAATAATCATCTAAGATAAGCTCTCTGTGGTTGACCATCTTCTGGCTCTTCCCAAATGATCCCTGCCCAGCTGTGTATTTCCATTTCTTCTTGATTTTTTGTTTGTTTCATGACCTAGATTAGTCTAGGACCACAAAATAACGGAGAAAGTATACACAATAATGCCAACAACTATTCTTAAGGGAAATCCAGGTGGAGGCAAATAATACACCAATGTGACACAAAGAACAATGACTTTTCATTGAACCGCACCATGGATAAGTCGACTCAGGTTTTTGGGGGTCGATTTTTGGACCAAGATATCTAGACTTATACATGAATATATACAGTATGCATGTGTGGGAGAGATTATTATGCATTGTGCTGTTCTTTCAATATTGCGGAGCCGCTCTGAGTCCCAGTTTTGGGAAATGAGTGGGATGCAAATAATAATAATAATATGAAGTTGAATTGGGAATTTGGCCCTCCGTCATGCAGAGAGATCATGGTGAGGTTGGGATGGAGGCTTATAGTTTAAATAGTCCATGTAGACATGGCCTAGATCTAAAATTATTGACCCCATTATTGACCAATTTCGCCTTCCATCATGTAGCTATAGGCAATCAATGACTCCAGAACCAGCAAGGATAGTGTCTCAGATACTTTACTGGAGAAACATGTTATGAGCAGAGGGATCCCAGTGGCAACATGCTGATTTAAAATACTTGAGTAGACATTTCAGCTGAGTAGGGACCTCTATGTATAAGTGGAAATTTTTAGTGTTCCAGTTCACATGGAAAGGGCCTATATAAGTTGCACGCACTTGCAGGTCAATGTTAAAGCAGCCATGAGGCTACTCTTGCCCTGTAACATCCTTTCAACCTCTGTGTGTGGCTTCAAAAATGACTTTTTAAAAGACTGATATGATAAGCTATGCCTGTGTACTCATGCAATAAACAGCGGAGGTGCAGGTTTTCATTAAACTTTAAAGGAACGATCCAAAATAGCTTCCTATACTTTTAACATGCAAAATAGACAAACAGCAGATTAGAGAGCAGGTCATCTTAGAACTGCGATCCTTCATATGCAAGCTTTCAGTTTACAAGTGACAAAATAACCTGCTCCCTCAAACTGGCAACACTTTGAGATTCTTCCAAACCTTTATATTTCGAGGACAGGTTCTGTTGTTATTCTTCTTCTTTTCCATATTATTTTACTTGGCATAGCACGACTTGAAGGTTTTGGAAGTTGTGTATTGGTACATCTTCCGCGGCGGGAAGCATCGGGAAGAGGCGGGGAACCCGCGTGACATTCCCATTTGGGGGGCGCTTGTTGGATGGCATCTGGACAGTGTGGGATAAGGAGGACGCGATGGGCTACTTTTCTCGTCCGGTTGTGGCGGAGAACTTTTCGTGTCACAAGACTCCTGGGTATTGCTCGGAAAATCATGTTTCTCAGCACACTTGGCATCACAAGGCTCGGCACACTTGTTGGTGTTGCAAGGGTTTGGGGCTTTTGAAGTGCAGGGCATGCCTCCTTGCAAGTTGCAATTCATTGCGCAGGGCATGCCCCCTTGCGTGTTGCAATTCATCATGCAGGGCACGCCCCCTTGCGTATTGCAATTCATCGCACAGGGCATGCCCCCTTGTGTGTTGCAATTCATCACGCAGGGCACGCCCCCTTGCGTGTTGCAATTCATCGCACAGGGCACACCCCCTTGCGTGTTGCCATTCATCCCACAGGGCACACCCCCTTGCGTGTTGCAATTCATCGCGCAGGGCATGCCCCCTTGCGTGTTGCAATTCATCGCGCAGGGCATGCCCCCTTGCATATTGCAATTCATCGCGCAGGGCTCCGGGAACTTTGTGGCCACTGACGGCGCATTCATGTACATGACCCTTGGAGGAGTCATCATCATGCACTTGGGTCCCGGTCCACTCTGTTGGCCCTTGAGGTGGGAACGCACTGGCCCCAGTTCTGGGGGTTAAAGGGGTCATTTCTGTGTCGAAACCCTGGAACGACATAATAAGAAACCGAGAAACATCACTAGCATCTGTATTATTAGAGACAGAAATCATATTTGGAAATATTCAATAAGTGAAGTCGAAGGCTTTTATGGTCAGCATCCTTAGTTTTTTGTGGTTTTTGGGCTATGTGGCCATGTTCCAGAAGGTTTGTTCCGATGTTCTCCAGCATCTGTGGCTGGCATCTCAGAGAATGCTGACATGGAAGAAAGTAGGGTCCACATATATATTTATATATATATATATATATATATATATATTATATCCCACTTTCTCCATGCCAGCATTTTGAAGATGCCCGCCAAGATGCTGGGAAATGACGGGATAAACTCTTCTAGAACATGGTGCGCACAGTCCAAAAACCTACAACAACTATGGATGCTGGCCATGAAAGCCTTCCACTTACATTGTGGCAATAGTGTGTGACCCAGCTTATATATCAGCTCTCTTCTAGGCCATCATTCTCTGAAGATGCCACAGCAGGAAGGTTTCAAAACAAAAAACAGAAGAATAGCAGGGAGAAACTGGCAATGGAACGAACTCTATGCAACAATGCACCAAGGGAATAAAACCACAGCTCTAATGCATATGCAAGATCATATATTTAATTGTAGCAACACACTGCATGATGATATATAAAGTAGGATACACGATGCAAAGTGCTGTAGTGAGTATGGCGCGTTACAGACCACCCAAAAGCGGGCAGTCTGCCGCTGCCGCCATTAGCTGCGCCGAGAAGCCCCAGCCGCCAGACCGAGAGGCTTCCTGGCGCAGCTAAAAAAAGTGCCGAAATGGCACTTCTTCTTGGCACCTGGAAGTGGCACTGCGAGGCACGCAACTCATGGCATCACTTCCGCCGCACCACGCCCAAGACACTGTGTGTCCAAGATGTAAGATGGGGCACCCGTGTGGACGGGCGCGCCATTTCTCCCCGCTCTCTGCTACTAGGGAGGGCTGGTGGAAGGTAAGACCCTTCCTAACCCTAGCACGCCCCTTTGTAACCTAGTAAGCAGAGCATACTAAATGGCAGTCTGTAACGCGCCAGTATATCCCAAACTATGCCATGGGATCTTTTTTCACGCACACAAAAATCATTTTCCGCTCAGAAAAGGCTCTTTTCTGTACAAAGCTAGCAGGTGAATTTTGCGCAGATTTGTTATTGTAAAGAGAGAGAGAGAGAGAAATTTCTTACAGCAGAAAGAAAATCCCTTTTTAAAAATTCAATTATTTCCATTATTTCCTAATTAGCAAAGAAATTTATCTCTATTTTTCCTACTTTTCTCTTCTCCCAAACCTGGACTGTAAATTAGAAGAAATGATGCATACTTCAAACATCAACATTAAAGAGGAATTAAATGAGCAAAAAACAGAACACAATTTAAAACATAGTTGTAACTCCAAACCTGAGATACACAACACACACACTATTATTCTTATTCTTATTATTCTTATTCTTATTATTCTTTATTTATATAGTGCTGTATATATATATATATATAATAAGAATAAAACGCAGTTAAAACCCATACGTATCCTATTATTAGAAGCTCTTGTTTTAAGGTGTTCATTTCTGAGTGCAATATTTGGACATGACTGTGTCACTCTGTTTTCATGTAGAAAAGGCATTGTTAGATTGTCTCAATCTCTTGGGTCAGCAGTGAGAATTCCAGAACATTTAAAGGCTCTTTCATATTCCCATTAACTCTCATGGACATCCTATGGGATTGTACCTTAGGGCTTACGAAGAAACCTCTGCCAGAAAAATCTGGGGTCTCACGAGACTATGAATAGAGGCTCATTCTACCTGGCTAAAAGCTGCTCATATAGACCATCTAAGAGTTTGTGCATGGCAGATAATGCAATCTGACACCACTTTAACTGTCCTGGTTCTATCTATGGATCTTGGGATGTGTAGTTTTGTGAGATATTTAGCCTTCTCTGGTATCACAATAGGTGAGAAATTCCGGGATTCATAGGATGGGATCGTGACACTTCAAGTGGTGCCATAGATCTAGCGTTGGAAGGGACCCCAAGAGCCATCCAGTCCAACCCCTTCTGCCATGCAGGAACTCTCAATCAAAGCATCCCGTGACAGATGGCCTCCAGCCTCTGCTTCTTAAGACCTCCAAGAAGGAGACTCCACCCGAGGGATTGTGTTTCACTGTTGGACATCTCTTACTGTCAGGAAGGTGGAAACAAAGCAGATTGGCACCACTGGCACCGTCATGAGTCTATCTGATAGAGTACTGGGCTTTGTAGTCTGGGGAAGCAGCAGAACTATCTGACAGACCAGGATGAATTTCTCACCAAACTATAAATGCCTGAATCCCACAGCGGTGGCGGTTAAAATGGTGTCATACTGTTTTATTTCTGCCGTGGCTACATCCCCAGTGTCCCCTTTCCAATACCTTAATCCTTCCAACCTCCAATGCAGAGGACTTACCTTATTGTCTGCCGAAGTCTACCCAAGTGTATCTGTCAGACCAGTGCAAAGGAGGGAGAAGTTTTATATATATATGTCTTCTTGGTCATCCCGAGACCATAATCAGGCAACATTGGGGAAGCAGAGGCATTAATTATGAAGGAACCAGAGGTTTGGTTACAAGCATCGTTTCTTTTTTTGGAGGCCTCCTTTGATGGCTTGTGGTTTATTCTGGTTCGCACCCCTCCCTATAAAACTCAAACACCTGCTTTGCAATCCCCAGAGGAGTCCCTTTGATTTTGGGGTAGGAAAGTGGTTTTATAGGGCTACAGTCAGCCGTTTCACTGGCTTCGCAGGCAAGTTTGGACAGCTCTCGGCGTGATTTCCTTTTGCAAAGCATGCGTCGAATCCCTTGCCCTATTTAAACTCTTCAGGCACTTTGGAAAGAAATCAAGTGGTGGAAAGTGGCACCAACAGAAGTTTCTGAATGTGTTGGAGAGATCTCATCTTAAAGATGAGACAGTGTAGTATCTTCAGAGAATGCTGGCATGGAAGAGAGTGGGGTATATATATATATACACTGTTAGTTGAGAAGACATGATTTACCTGTTAATTTGTGTATCATTCTGTTGTTGAATGGCATACCCCACTCACTTCCATGCCAGCATTCTCTGAAAATGCCAACCACGGATGCTGGTGAAACATCAGGAATAAACTCTTCTCGAACATGGCCACATAGCTCCAAAAACCCATAAAAAACTATGGATGCCAGCCATGAAAGACTTCGACTTCACGTTGTTCGGAGAAACTTTGCCATTGCTTTCTTCTAAGGCTGAGAGAGAGTGACTTACCCAAGATCCCCCATTGGGTTTCCATGGCTGAGCGGAGTGTTGAAGCAAGCCACCATAAAATCAGTTCCAGAGACCTTTGCAAAACATACAAACCATGTACACAATCCAGCCACTTCTATGAGCCCATGCAACTTGGGATGTGCTTCTAGGTGAGAGGCAGGGTACAAGGAAAATAAATGAATAGATTGTATCTTGATAATGGGCAAGTCTACGATTCTATTATTCTAAGTCAAATTCTTTCAGCCTGAGATAATGGCAATGGCAAGCTAAGTCTGTAGAAATGTGCCAAGAAAACCCCATGATAGGTTTTTGCATTAGAATAATCATTAGTTGGAAACAACTTGAAGGCACACAATAGCAACAATATTGCTCACCTGCCTTGCAATAATTCTGTCTGCTTTACCCCCATTACAATGGTACAACAACATGGACTGGTCATTGAACTACAGCTTACACAACTACTGCCCCTCTCTGTCAGAATGGACATCTTTGGCATCATCCATCCATGCCTCAGCCTGGACATTGCTACCCAGTTCGTAATGAGATTGCATTCCAGCCTCCTATAACAAATTGCCTTGCTCCAGAGCATTGGCACTTAATCGCTTATTTTGAGATGGATGTGCAAGTCTGTGGAAACACTCAAAGTCCCTTCAAACTATATAGTTGTTATGTGGATGGATATATGGACCCTTCAGGAAGGGATCACTTTCGCCTTGGTCAGGTGTCCAGTGAAGCCAATGAATGAGTAAAGTTGCATATAGATTAAGTTGTGCAACTAGAATGTAAAGGTGAAGGTGACATATGGGTTCGGTGCTTCAGTGGCTGTGCATTCTTTGTTCCGAGTTACTACTTGGATAGAGATGTAGGATGTGAACCAGGCAATGCAGTTCACAACATTTATCCAAGCTCATACATGAAGGTACATCAAGCTGTGGGGAGCACGCAGGACGCAAAGGTGGCGCATCTCATTCAAATGAATGGGGCATGCATCTGTGGCACCCCACGAGCTCCTGCGCTGCCACACCGTTGCGCACGAGTCCCATTCAAATGAATGGGGCTCAAGCATACGCGGAATTAGCTTTACGCGGGGATGGTCCAGAATGGATCCCCGCTTAAGGCAAGGGTCCACTGTATTTGATTTACGTCAGTGTCACCATCATATACTGCACAAGCTTCTGCAGTTGCAGGAAACATCCCTAGGCCAGGATCTATTTGCTAAGGTTTGCTAGACATGTACAGAAACTCCCCTGTTTCAAGCCATCTCCTTAAGACTTGTAGCAAGGAGCAAAATGTTGATGTTTCTAGGCTTACCAACAAGGGTACATCAAGTGAGAATCAACCCCCATTTTGGTGACCTCCTTTTGCAAACGGCGATGTGATGCAACCCAACCATTTTCAAGCATCGTAGAAGTGGCACCGTGTTGCTCAACTGTAGCTTATAAATCCCTAGTCATCATCATAATGCAGGGAGTATGCACTCTTTACTAGTAATCCAGGTGTGCTTTAAAACCCTGTTTTGCCACAGTTTCTCATGAAAGGCTTTTAAAAGAAGGTCTTGGTCAGCATGTGGGCATGCGTGAGCGGATGCATAGAAATCATGGAATCACAAAGCAGGAACGGACTCCCTCCAAAAAACCATCCAACACACTCTCCAGCTACTACAAGGCGTCATTAACCGGTGGCTAAGCTTTAATACTAAGAAACCCATAAAAAAATTTCACACTAAACTGAGGAAGCTTCTGAATTTTTCCTCAGCAGACATGTGCCCTGAATTTTGGAGTTTGCCGTTGTGCAGCTTTGAGGCATTTCTGACCCATGGCAACCCTAAGCTATCATGTGGTTTTCTTAGCAAGTTTTTTTCAGAGAGGGTTTGCTATTGCCTTCCTCTGAGGCTGAGAGAGTGTGACCTGCCCACCAAATGGGTTTACATGGCCGAGCTGAGAATCAAACCCTGTTTTCCATCGGATGCTCAAATCACTACGCCATGCTGGCTCGCCTATTTAGTAATTCAGAAATGATCTCTGAAGATGCCAACCACAGATGCTGGTGAAACGTCAGGAAGAAACTCTTCTAGAACATGGCCACAGAGCCCAGAAAACCCACATAAACTATGGATGCCGGCCATGTAAGCCTTCGACTTCACATCGGAAATTATGGTCCTCTTAATGAAGGCTAAGATTGTATTTGTGTTCTGCATTGGCTCTCCAAATTTGGAGTCGTTTAATCAAAACATTTTGTTTGTTTTGTTTTCGGTATCCGGAGAAGGTTTCCAAGAGTCCCATTTATATCGGGTATTTGATTTTGAAGGTCCTAAAGTCTGGTCCCATACAGAATCATAGAATCGTAGAGCTGGAAATGAACACAAGGGCCATCTTATCCAATTCCCTGTTATGCTGAAATACACAACTAAACACTCCCAAGAGTTGGCCATCTAGTCTTGCAGCCATCGCTATCGGAGGCAGTCAATTCCACTATTAAATAGCTAATCCAATACAAAATGGTCTTCCTAACATGGAATCCCCTTTCATATAATTTCAAGAATTTTGTGTTCTAATGTCTGGAGCAGCTTGCTACATCTTCTGCATGACAACCCTTCAGATATTTAATGATGGTCTTCTATTTTGGCCTATGATGATAAAGTAATAAGTGAATGAATACATGAATGGTTGCCATATCACATCTCAGTGTTCCTTTCTTCAAGCACAACATCTCCAGCTGCTTCAGTCCTTCCTCATATTGCAAAAGACTGCATACATTATTTTTGGTCAACTTCACTTCCATTCAGTGAAGGTGATCCACGATAAGATTCCCAAAGATTGCTGCTCGAAGATAATATCACATTACACTTAGTGATGGCTCAAGGTTCCCTGCAACACTACAGACTTAGGTAGTGAACAGTTATTAAATTTCACCTAGTGTTCAAGTCATGGCTCCATCATATGGAATCCCAAGGTTTGCAGTTTTCTGCAGAATCTACAATACTCTTGACCAATATTAATATACAGTATATACATAAGTCTAGAAATTTAGGTTAAAAATTGACTCAGAAAACAGAGTCGGCTTCTTCATGGGTCAATGTAAGTACTGTACTTTAATTCATATATATAGATATGGTTTAAAATACAGCACTTACATTGACCTGTGGATAAGATGACTCTCATACACACACACACACACACACACGCTAGATGGATGGTCTCTGTTAAGGAGGTGTGTGTGTGTCTCTGTGTGTGTGTGTGTGTGTGTGTGTGTGTGTGTGTATTCACCATCCTAGTGAAAGACAGGAGTTTAATCTGCCCTGGAAGCACTAACCCCTTCTACTCTCTCATCCATCCAGCCTTTAGTATGAGTTAAATTTGGTAAGTTCTTTGGCATCCTCCTTTACAGCCTTTGCTACATGCCCCTAAGTTTTACCCTCGACTTATCCACAGGTCCTATCAAAATCTTTAATTTTGGCTTCAAAACTTGCCCTCGACTTATACATGAGGTCAACTTATAGTAAAGTATATACGGTGTATCTTGTCCTTTCCATTTCTAAAATCTGTCAGGAGGTGGCAGTGTTGTATGCTTGCAGAAGGACTTCTGTCATTTGCTTTCCTCCTAATGAAATCGCAGGGTGAGGCTGTCTTCTTCCCTTCTACCTGGATCACAAGTCAGATATGCACCTGGAGAGGTTTTGACTAACCAAGGATAAGCCCAAAACTGCATGGACAAGTTTGTCTGATCCAGCCTGCTGTGCTTTTGGCCACCACTGGAACCATGATGATGGGCTGATTTAGTCTATTTACAACACTTAGTACCCATTTTTCCTCATTTGATGCGAAAAATACTTATGGAACAAGGGCATGCATAGTCTTAAGAGGATCTGTTCCTATTAAAAGGCCTCAGAATCATTATTATTTCTCTCTTTATTTAAAGGTAAAAAGATACAAAATTTCCATTTACAGATAAATTGGTGTGCAGTCCAAATCGATTCGACATCGGATCGTGGTTTACACTACACTTGCCCCGATTGCAGTTTCTGTCATTTTCTGGCATCAAAATAACCCATTTGTGGTTCCCATTCACAAATGAATCGATTCAAAATGATTCGGTTCCAGACAGACGAAGGGGAAATTTGAACCGATTCTGATCCGCTTGTGGTTCACACTTGCGTGGAATCGCTTTATCGAAAAAGAAGCAGAACAAATCAGTGTCAAAAAGATGTGGGTTAAGCGGGTCTGGAGCATGCCCCCCTCTTGGAATTGCTTCAGCAATTTGGATTAAGTGGGAACCAGGGTCGTTTGAACCGGTTCAAACCAATTTGCAATCCGGTTTAAAAGGTAATGGGAATGAGGCCAAAAAGAGTCACAGCAGAGCTTCTATACATTTGATGAAAAAAGGACAGAAAGTGCCAAAATGATGGAAGAATGGATGCCAATCAACTAGGGCCGCCAGGTGAAATACTGGATTGCTTAAACACAGCGGTTCCCAATCTGTGGGTTGTGACCCCTTTGGGGGTCGAATGACCCTTTCACAGGGGTTGCCTAAGACCATTGGAAAACACATATTTCTGATGGTCTTAGGAACCGAGACATCGCAATTTTATGGTTGGGGGTCACCACAACATGAGGAACTGTATTAAAGGGTCGCGACATTAGGAAGGTTGAGAACCACTGTTTTACCAGTTGTGTAAAAGAAGATGTGGCGGCAGGTATCGCTTGTGTGGGAAACATAGGAATGGAATATCATCGAATCATAGAATCGTAGAGTTGGAAGAGACCACATGGCTATCCATTCCAACCCCCTGCCATGCAGGAACTCTCAATCAAAGCATCCCTGACAGATGGCCATCCAGCCTCTGCTTAAAGACCTCCAAAGAAGGAGTCCCCACTACACTCTGAGGGAGTTTGTTCCACTGTCAAACAGCCCTTACTGTCAGGAGGTTCCTCCTAATGTTGAGGTGGAATCTCTTTTCCTGCAGCTTGCATCCATTGTTCTGGATCCAGTTCTATGGAGCAGCAGAAAACAAGCTTGTTCCCTCCTCAGTATGACATCCCTTCAAATATTTAAACAGGGCTATCATATCACCTCTTAACTTTCTCTTCTCCAGGCTAAACATCCCCAGCTCCCTGAGTCTTTCCTCATAGGGCTTCATGGTTTCCAGACCCTTCACCATTTTAGTCGCCCTCCTTTGGACACGCTCCAGTTTCTCAATGTCCTTTCTGAATTGTGGCGCCCACAACTGGACTCAATATTCCTGGTGGGGCCTGTATATCTCACGAAGGGCCTTTATGCATGGGCCAAAAGACCTGTGTCCCCCCTGGTCTGCCATCCCCCCATTCGGATGATGCAGGCCATTAGCCCTGGGCTGGAATCAGCTAGTCTAGATACCAGTTGGCACTCCCAGACTGATCCTAAAAAGACCAGCTGTTTGCTGCAGGATTTTCTGAAAACCAGACCGGATGATCTCACATGCCCCTTACCTGCCGCTGGCATTGTGTTGACTCCAAAGGTTCCCATTGCAGCCTATGATGTTGGAAGGATCCACTTGTGTGCAGCCAAATGCTCTGTTTCCACTCCTACAAGGCACAGTGGGAAACTTTGGAGCAGATGTGATGGTGGCAGCAGGTAAAGGGCACAGGGCAGTGGCGGATCCATGGCACAACAGCAGGAGGGGCATGTGCACACCATGCTGGCATTCTGCAAATGCAGTGATTCTCAACCTTCCTAATGCCACAACCCTTTAATACAGTTCCTCATGTTGTGGTGACCCCCAACCATAAAATTATTTTTGTTGCTCCTTCGTAGCTGTAACATTGCTACTGTCTTAGGTGACCTCTGTGAAAGGGCTGTTCGATCCCTAAAGGGGTCATGACCCACAAGTTGAGAACCACTGTCCTAGTGGCATACCCATGCATAAGTCACACTACACCACAGCCCAACAGATTTGACTTCCGGTGATGGAAGTGTAGTTACACATACATCACTAAAGTAAAGGAATAAGTCCGTAGGGAACATCTCTTTGTGTTCTGGATCTTCTGAATGTTGTAAGTTTTTAAGTTTGTAAGATTTCCCAGTATCTCTGACATTTTGTCACGGAGGTTTGTTGAGGGATTCTGTCAAAGGACTGTCAAATTGTACCACTTGGGGGCAGTCAAGGACTATCTTTTAGCTTATTGTCTGCTCAACTAAAATGGCCACTCCAGAGACCTGTCTGAAGCTTGCCTTGTGTTGTCATACCAGTTGTAGAGGAGAGTGCCGACTCTTCCAAATTAACACCTAGAAGGAATTTAATTGTGCATCCATTTAATTATGATAGCATAGTATGTGCCTTCGAGTCACTTGCTGACTTTTGTGGCAACCCTATGAATTTCATAGGGCTTTCTTAAGCGATTAATATGTTCAGGTGGTTTGCCACTGCCGCCTTCTGAATATAGCCTACAGCATCTGGTATTCTCCAGTACTCTCTCTTTTAAATACTAACCAGGGATCCATTCATGCTACACAATAATGGCACTATGATCCCACTCTCGTACTCAGAGTGTGGACAAGATGGCAAAAGGTATTAAGGTGAGGAAAGAGACAAGCTAGAGAGGCTGCAGCATTTTGCTTTTGCCGGAGGCTATTGGGAAGGACAACATCCTTTCTCCTCCTCTATGGTTCCCCTGCTGAGTTAATGGAATGCCATCTACTTCAGCAATTTGAACTCAGTTTTTTATCAACTGAAGTGAGCAGAGGATAAAGGAGGGTAGTGAGAAGAGGAGAGAGAAACCAAGACATTTTAAAATCAAGGGGTGGGATGACAGACAGAATAATGAAGACTTCAGGGTGGTCTTTAGCCACCCCTTTACTGCCCAGATCGGTGCTGCGGCAACCGCATGCCGCTGCACTGATCTGGCCTCAATAGAGCACAAACAGGAGGCGGAAAAACTGGCTCCTTTTTGTGCCCTCGAAGGGGCACCATAGCTTCTGCCGTGTGGTGTGATAACGGCCGTTTGGCGCTACGCTGTTTGGACGCAGAGCCAGATGTGTGTCATCATGGTGTGTGCCATGTGGGCCGGCACATGCCAAAATGGCACCCTGGCATCATTGTCAGGGTATTGAGTGTGGAGACGCTCAGCCCTGACTCCACCCACAGGCTGGAGCTTTTTGCCAACCTGTCCAGGGCCTTTGTCTGCCAAACTGGGTTCATTGGAGGCTATGGAACACATTAACCTGAAAATGGAGCTTATCACATGGCTTAATAATCCGATTTACCTCTATCCAATTTAAGTCTTAATACGGGCTATATCCTGATCTTATCAGAAGGGTTTGCTGCTGAATCTGCCACCCAATTACATCATGGGTGCACTCCTGCTTCCAGGAGTGCTCCTCATGAATCTTTTCAGATCCGGGAGTTTTCCAGCTTAAGAAATTGACCACTGGAGTGCTCCTGTAACTGGGGATGACCCGGGATGTATTGAGGTGGCAGATTCGGTGGCAAAAACCTTCCAATGAGATCAGCATGCAGCCCGAATTAAGACTTAAACTGGATTATTAAGCCATGTGATAAGATCCAATATCTTGTCAATGCGAGGAAGGACAGACATGATAAAGGGGCAAAACATTACTCATGCTGATCAAAGGACGAGTATGAGAAGCATATATGCGCCCCAGAATGTTGTGAAGGCCAAAGAGCAATTTGACCAATTCCGGTTGGATTGCTCAAGCTCTTGCAAGAACATGCCCATTTTGTTGGGTTGGGTCATGTTTCATTCCCAGATGATCCAGAGCATTGTCTCTCATGGGTTCATGGGACCCACTCCATGATTCACAGCATAAATCAGAAGCATGACTGTAGGGAATATATATATATATAGCTGATTTTGTCCTTTATAGAAGCAATGAGTAATTTTAACAATTTTCTCTTCGCTGTGAGAACGTCTTTTAAAAATGGACTTGTTTCAAAGATCGTTCAGTTTGGGTCTTACTGTGCACAAAGCCGGCATGTGCATTGTTTTTGCGGAAAGCAACATTTTTATATTAGATGTCAAATGTTAGATGCTATTTCCTCTGCAGAAGATGTTCTCGTTGGTGACTTGTTCCGAGGGAAGGGAAAAAAGACGCTTCTTTCTCAATGCATGTCGGCTTAGTTTTGTCATGTGATAAATCCCTTGGACTCAAAGGGGCTACAAGATCTCTTTGCACACTGATTTTCCAGATTTTGGGGGGCAAGAGACTAGGGCTGTGATGTATGTAGTTCAAATTGGTCATGCAGGTTTTGTCGGTCTGCTCTTAAACAGCTTAGTTTTACTGTAAATGTATCACGCCGCTCTGCTTGAATAGTTTTACTCACTGCTGGTAATCTACAGTCAGACATAGTATAACATGTTGGGCTTCTTATGGTCTATAGAGTTTTTATTTTATTTTATAACATGTTATTTTTATAACATGTTATTTTTAGATCGATGGTAAGGATGTGGGAGGGAACTCTTACTTGGCATGGTTTCAGCTTGCATAGGCCATTTCAAAAAGATGGCACCGTTGGCTGAGGATGCTCCAGATACAAGTCTCTGCTCCAGGCGAGAGCAATGCCACAAAAGTAGGGATGCAAATCTTTGTTTGGAAGAAATAATGTACTCCATTTTTACCCATCTGTAAAAATATAACTGAAAACTGTGCAGTTTTCACACTTCGTACAATATTTATACAATATATATATACACACCCCACTCATTTCCATGCCACCATTCTCTGAAGATGCCAGCCAAAGATGCTGGTGAAACATCAGGAATAAACTTTTCAAGCTGAATCCAGAGAAAATGGAGGTACTCATAATAGGTACCCCGAGTCTAGGGATGGAGATTTGTCACCCAGTCCTGGACAGGGTCACACTTACCCCTAAGTACAAAGTCCCCAGTTTGGGAGTACTCTTGGATCCATCTCTACAGTTATCATCTCAAGTGGATGCGATGGCCAGGAGTGCTTGGTACCAGCTTAAGCTGATACGCCAGCTGCGTCCCTACCTGGACCGAAAGGACCTTGAAACGGTGGTACACGCACTGGTAATCTCTCGCTTAGACTTCTGTAATGCGCTCTACATGGGGATACCTTTGTACCAGGTTCGGAAGCTTCAACTAATTCAAAATGCAGCAGCCAGATTGATTACTGGAACATCCAGGTCAGACCCTATAACACCTGTCTTAAAATTGTTACAGTGGCTGCCAGTTAGCTTCCGGGCGCAATACCAAGTGTTGGTTGTTACCTTTAAAGACCTACATGGCTTGGGCCCGAGTTACTTGAGGGAACGCCTCTCCCTACACAATCCGCCCCGCACTCTCAGGACAACAGGTAAGAACTTACTAGACTACCCAATGATCAGATTATCATCTTCTAAAAGAGCATACACAGCTTTGGCCCCCATGTTCTGGAACAATTTGCCGGAAGAGATCCGTCTCATTACAACCTTAGACACCTTTAAGGAGGCACTAAAGACGGATCTCTTCTGGCGGGTCTACCCACCTGACCTTCTATAAAGAACTATAGAAAACCCCACTCTGGTTAAAATGGCATTGTGGAAGGAGATTGTATACTGTTTGATATTTTTAGGATGTGTATTTTAGATATGATTGCCATTGGAGATTTCTGGTTGTAATCCCGCTTCGATCCGTTGGGAGAAGTGGGAAAATACAAATCAAACAAATTATTATCATTATCATTATTATTGGATATACCATATTCTACTCAAAGATGAAAAATCTTTGTATGCATGTGTGTGTGTGTGAATAACTCCCAAATTTCAAAGATTTCTTTTTTTGTTTATATATAAATACAAACATCATACATACCACACATAACACATACTTAAACATCAACTAATAAACATGTACTTACTTACATCCTAAATTTTTTTCCTGCTATCTGCTTCTCAATATTTAAATTCCATGTAATCTCTTACCTTTTTACATTTGTTTTGTTCTGTTTTGTTTTTGTCTTGTAATAATGTGTATGTGTTAATGTTGTTTAATTAGTTGGTTTTAATTATAATTGATTTAATAATTTTTTAAGAGGGGGAGGGAATTTTGATCTACAATGTATAGTATTATGTATTATCTCTTGCTGTGCACCGCTGTGATCCTTGGAATAGCGGTATATAAATAACAATTTAATTATTTATTATTATTATTATTATTATTATCGCTGTTAGTCGCCCCGATTGACCTCAAGGGGCAGGATATAAATAAACTATCATCATCATCATCATCATCATCATCATCATCATCATCATCATCATCATCATCATCTATATAAATCTTTTTATATATTTGACATATACCATATAACATTCTTTCTAATTATTATTTCTAAAAAGCGAGTATCTTCAACGGATGAAACTTGAAAAATTTCTTACTAAAATGTGGTTACCTTTACTTTACTTATTTTGATCCGAATAAATCTTCCTCAGTTATGTCCAAGATTATATAATCACCATATTTCAATTTTACTTATCATTCCCAGCTTCTTCTTCTTCTTACTATCCAACTCTTAATCTTTCCTTCTATATATTAGCTTTTGACTATGCTACCTTATATCTCAAAATTATTTTATAATTATATCACAACATATATAAATATCCGTAAACATTATTCTTACTCTTCAATCATATCAAATCATGACCTTTCTTTCTTTCCGTTCCCATTTTTGTTTAAACATCTCTTCTACAAAGTAGCATATTCTTTCTTATCTATTTTCCATCCTTGCTTTTCCTTAGTTTATTTTCCCAATAATTCAGTATTAAATCCCAGCCTTCCTGAGTCTCTCCATCGTCTTCCCCTCTTAAATTTCTAGTAAGTAAATCTAAATCTTTCATGTCTAACAATTTTTCCATCCATTCTTCTTCTGTCGGTATCTCCGATGACTTCCGTTTTTGTCCATAGAGTAATCTGGCTGATGTTACCATATACAATATTATTTTCTTATATTTGTTTTCTATCTCTTTCTGTATTACTAAAGTTACATTTAATAGATACATTTCCGGTTTCATATAGAAGAATATTCCCAAAATCTCCATACACGCTGCGTGAATCATTTTCCAATACTCCTTCGCTTTCCTACATTTCCACCACATGTGTATGTAAGATGCATTTCCAACATTTTGGGTTCTTATTTTTATTCATCTTTGCCAGTTTAAGTGGAGTTAAATGCCACATATACAACATTTTATAGTAAATTTCTTTTAAATTTTGACACATTGTAAATTTATTAGTTTTTCGCCATGTTCTCTCCCAAGTTTCTAAGTCTATATTACAATTTATACCTTGACTCCATTTTATCATTGTTTCTTTCACTGACTCTTGCTCAAGTTCTCTTTCTAACAATAATTCATAAAAATTAGAGATATTTGTCTTTGTCTCTCCCAAAATTATACTTTCTAATTTTTTCGCACTTTCTTCCATTTCTATATCTTTTAACTCTTTTTTTGTTATTCCCATTAATTGTTCGTATCTAAACCAATGTATTTTTAATCCTATATTTTCTAATTCAGACTTTGATCTTATCATTATTCTATCTTGGAAAGGTCTCACGGAGTCGCATGAGGGCAGAAGGAATGCAAAGAGGTCAAGGAGTTTCAAGCACAGGAAAGTGGACAATAGAGAGAGAGAAGAGTGGGGAAGGCAGCCACCAAGGATGGACACCCAACCATCCCTGCTGTTTCAGAGGCATGGTGGGTCCTCAGCACGAGTCGCGTCCAGAGCTTCGGCCATTCACAGGTCATTCCCGGTGTTCCTTGCTGTGGGGGATAGCAGCCCACATGTTTCGCAGCAAGAGGTAGACACACCGCCACCACCACTGGATGTCAGGTATGCGCCAGGTAGAAAAAGTGGGAGGTTCCTGAATTTATTTCTACTTGACCCTGGTCCACTGCCACCGCTGATACCGCACCGCAAGCCGACCACGAGCACAGGGGATGCAACACTCAGAGCCACACACACAGCGGCAAGACGCTCGGACGCCACCGTTTTCCTGGAGCTGAGATCCTCCGCATACTATTCTGCAACCTCCGGGTCGGACGGTCACCTGTCCTCCTCCTCCGCTAGCAACATTGTTCCATTGGAACCCGCACCCAAATCACAGCAGGCCATCTTTGGGAAGTGAAGACCTGAGAAAGACAGACAGAGAGAGAGAAAAAGAGAGAGAGAGGAGAAATGTTTTTATTTTATTATATTTTTTCAAAATGCAAAATGTCCAAACAGGTATATAGAAGATTCATATGGATTCTCCTGCTTGAGGAGTTTTAATAAAAAAGAAGACAGTGAAATCAAAAGAAGAAAAACAAAGTTATGATAAGGTTTTATGGAAGAATGAGAAGAAAGACCTGGACCATATTCTTGAGTTCTCAGGGAGAGATGTTGTCTGAAGTCAACTTCTGTTGCTGGAGCCCTTCTGCTCCAGCTTTATGTAGTCTTCACCAGGTCACATGAACATGCAGACGCAATGGTCAAAAGCCTGAAATGGTTGCTTGATGAGATTTGCTATTTCTGTCGCACTTAAATAGCATCATTGATTTACTCATTGCTTGGGTTCAATAATCATCAGCTTCAGTAAGATGCGGGGCTTCTTACAAGCGGTGCGTTTTTTTCTTTTAATAGCCCAATGGAGTCCAGCCTTTTGTGTTCATCACACACCCCAAAAAAATGAAGGAGAAAAAGAGCAGAATAATTAAAAGAGAGAAGGAAATAGAAAAGCGTTGTAGTTCTCTTTTGCTCCATGCTTCCAAGTTAAGTTCAGCCAAAATGTCAAGCATGGTGAGTCTTGTCAAATAACCTTCCTGTGAAAATCTGGAAAAATGAAAGAGAAGGGGTTTATCTTAGAATGCTGGAACTGAGGATCTATTGCATTCTCCCTTTAGACTTTCTCGGCTTCAAAATAGTGTGAAGTATCCAGATCCCGTGATCTGGAAGAACCTCCACAAGCTCCAGATGCTCTCTGGGTCAATCCGGGTTCTTAGCTCTAATCTGGAATAGACAACTGGCTTGTCCCTCCATGATTCCTCTTTTCTGCAGACTCTAGGAACCCCTGCCAGATGTCTAGGAAGAAAAAAGTCCATAGTGAAGGAAAAGCCTTCCAAGAGACCTAAAAGAAAGGTAGTTAGGAGGCAACCATCTCCACTTCCCCGCCATGTCTTTCATTTTGTTGAAAATGGCACGATATGTAACTGAATGGATGTTTAATATTGTCATGCTTTTGATGGAGAGTTTTGGGAAGAGGGTAAAGTTTGCAAGGTATGTTCCTGTGAGACTTGGTATTGCTCTGACCAAAATCCACAAACTTAATGTAAAACAAAAATTTATTGTAAAGAATAGGTAGAACACCCGGGACCACGTCTTGCTGAATGTGAAGAACTCCCAGAGAAGCGCACTTTAAAGAACCCGGCCCCTACCCTTTTTTCCTGTTCAGCCCAAATTCCCCCCCTTCACCACAAGGAGGGAATTCTACATCAAAGCTGTCCTAGAGAAAGCGCCATTGGTTCCTAGTCTCTGCTGCCTTGAGACATCTATAGATACGGAATAGAGGGTATCTGTTAACATCACCCGTCATAAAACTGCCTTCCTGGCACGAATTGTTTGCTGCTCTCAGCTGACAGTTCCAGATACGTGATCATCCGGAGTTAACCCATGGTGCTGCAACTCCTTCCCAGAATGCTTTCCCTGAGAGGCAAATACAGGTGTTGTTGACCTAAAATCCATCATGCCAGTTATCTATATGTCTATCTATCTATATAATATATATTGTGAGAGCTTACCCACTGGCCTTCCCTTCTGCAACCTCCTCGTACTAGAAACTATCCCCTAATTATCTCACTAACTATACAATCCCCATGGCAGAATGCACACGATAACAGCATGACTGTGGATTCTGACATTTCCAACATTTCCTCCCTCATTCTACAATTGCACTCTTGGTTGATAGGTGGACCATAGTGCATGGGCCACATAACCCCATATTTGACTCATCCAGATATCATATATGATCATCCTGACTCTCTAGGGGTGATGGAGTTCATCTGTCTTGTAGGCAATGATATCTTCTTCGGGATCTGCAACTAGCCTAAGTGCCATCTTGCCAACTCTGGGGCCTTGGAGCTAAGATGTTTTTGGTGGTGGAATTGCACGAAAAGGGAAAATGCTGAGCATTCAAAGTGGGCATCTTTGGACATCTTTTGGTGAAAGCAGGTTCATTAACAGGCGCATTGGGGTTGTGTACAGCTCAGAAATGGGAAGAGGAATAAACCTTTGGGGTACTCCCAGGATTTGTTCTCCCCAGACTGGACATCATGGGATTTAAGTGGAGGACTGGGTCTTTGAGGTTCTTCCTGGTCAAGTGTCCAGTCACCAGGGCTGAGACCATAGGGTTATGGGGGACATCAGGGTCAATGCACTCACCAACATAGAGTTGAAGAGGTGGTCAAGAAGGAATTACCAGGGATCACTGCGGAAATTAGATACTTAATAACGTGGCCTTAGTTTACTACTGTTTAATAAATGTGGCCTTAGTTTACTCCATCACTTGTGTCCACCTTATTACTGCTGCACTGGTAGTGAAGGACTAGATTGTTTGCATCATTGTTAATCAATGCACAGAGCATATCCTCCCACCGGAGGCCTTGCCATTCAACAAATGACAACCAACAGATTAACGTGGTAAATACACACTACCCACTTTCATGCAGCAGTCTTGACGATACCACCAATCAACCCTCTACAGCCATGGTATTTTATACATGATTCAAGCATCCACAGTTTGAAAGTGTTAGATATAGATATATAGCTATAGATATAATAAAAAGCAAAGCTTGATTTTACCTTTCTTGTAAGGGCCACCATTTTCCTACCCAGTTGCATTTAACGGGACTTCAGCACCATGGGGGGTCCTGGAAAGAAACCCCAGTGGATCCAAAAGCCCATCTATTTACATAATCCATTAACTGAGCATTTGAAAGATGGGTCAGTCTCCAGTGCCTTGAAAACTTGCCCACCAGGTGTCCAAATGCTTACTTCACATACTCTGCAAGAAACACAGTGCAATGCATGGCCATGGTGCATGAATCCATTTTGGGCTGCCCCATTTCTCTAGCAATGCCTCCAAAGCCAAACAAGAAAACGAAGAGAGAAACTCTCTTCTGTTCCAGGACATAGGTTTCCCTTCCAACATTTTGAAGGATGCAAGTTTCAGGACACGGTTTGCATGCAGAGAGCTTTATACAGAAATCTCCTCCCTCGTTCGAGAAGACCCTCTCCAGGTTAAAAAACAGGCATGACCCATGGTCAGCTAGTCGATTCTTTGGCTGTCTCCGTCCATCCACTGCCACTGACTCTAAATGTGGAGCTTATCCACAGTAAACCAGCAGAGAAAGAACTGAGACCAAACTCCATGGGTAAAGAATCAGTCAGTGGAAACCCACTGGGTGATCTTGGGCATCTCAGACTCTTTCAGCCCCAGAGGATGGCCAGGGCAACCCCTTCTGAAGAATATTGACAAGAAAGCCTCATCAAATTGTCACTCTAGGGTCACCAAAGTGTGAAACTGATGAAGCTTTCATAGGTTTCGCACAACAACATGAACAACAACAACAACAATTGGTTGATACTCCTAACACAAAGTCACTTTGAGTTTTCCAGAGGAACTCCAAGGAGAAGGCTTCCTGTGGCCTCCTTTCCAACCCTAAAGGAGATCAGAGAGAGAGAAAGAACGCTCCTTTGATGATACATGAAGCCGGTTGTTTCACAGAAATATAAAAATAAGATTTCAGCATTCAGAGACTCAGAATATTTTACTGCTAAGAATAGGTCAGAAGCAATGACTACAGCATAATAAATTGCAAAGCTGGCCAGAAATCACTGCAGGCCACTCATTTAAGAGCTTTGGCTCATCGAAGCATCATACCCATGACCAGTCAGAACCCGATATAAGGCCTGGCCCTCCAAGGCTCCCACCATCGACAGTGTCCGACCTCCGACAGAGTCTCTCCTGCTGCTGAGCACAAGTGAGTATGTTCCACGTTCTTCTCTTTTTCTAGTCTCCTGGGCATCCTGAGATATTCTGGTTCTGAACGCAAGTGACGAGACCTTGGTGAGGAGCAAGAAAGAAGCACCCAGTTTTGAATGTGACAAACTTTTCAGCCTTGGTGCTTCAGCTCCCGGC
>NC_056530.1:9586600-9588997 GCF_019175285.1 Sceloporus undulatus
TTCAGCTGGAAACATTTCCTCCATCGAGAGGAAGCTGTTCATTCGTCTCTGCATCCTTCCTTCTCTTTCAACTGTAGGTGCTTTTCCATATCTGTCATTAAAATTTTCAGAGCATCATATGATTGTTTGTCCGGCTCTTTTTTCCTTGTGATCTCCCGGTGCCAAGCTTTTGGGCAAATCCATGTCCAGTTTTGTTTAGGGTTTCTACTGGATGGCATCCAAGGGGAAGTGAAATCTATTTGGGTCAAGCCAGCATTTTAATAATATACCTGTTACATGGATAGACTCCTCTGACTTTTGAGAAGAGTCATTTCCACACTGAGTGGAGGGAGTCCCATGCATGTCTAGATGATCCCAGTATCCTTCAAGGAAATGGTCAAATATGGGCATTCCTTCACAGGCAAAATAAGTGAGGTGCCTTTTCCGTGGGAGGGGGGTGTAGTATAGCTATAGTTCACTGTCATATGACAAATACTGAAAAAGGTTAGATATTTTCTGTATTGCCCAGCTCTCCAAGAATCTGTATTGCCCAGCTCTCCCAGACTGAACAATTCAGCTAATCCTAGAGGGCCTATTGATATTGGAGGAAAGATAGCCTCTTAGCACACAACCATCATTTAAATTTCGGGGTACTGTCTTCTCTAGTTTTCTGGAAAAGTGACATGTGGGTGGTTCTGGCACATCATTCTCAGTTCAGATCATGGAGAAGACTTCCACATACAGTGAACATCACGTTTGGCATCAGAATGCCATGGGATCTTGTAGCCCCTTGAAAGAAGCTCATAATATGAACTTTTGTAGACTTCCGTCTACTTCCTCTGATGCTTAGTCTCATGGATCCCTTTGCTACAACAACAACAACAACAACAACAATAATAATATAGTTTATTTATACCTCCCGCCTCTCCCACAGATTGAGACGGGATTACAACCTTAAAAGACACTTAGTACAATTTACAATCAATACAACAATAAAATACTAACACTGAATTTACCAAGAATTCCTATTAGTTCTCTAAAAATTACAATTCGTCCATCAACCAACAATCAGAGTCAAGGAAAAGCAGTCGTCATAACCTTTTTATATGGCATTCAGTGTATAAACCCACCGGAAGAGATCTGTTTTGAATGTCTTCTTAAAGACCTCTAAGGTAGTAATGAGACAGATCTCTTCCGGTAGGTCATTCCATAATCTTGGGGCCGCGGCAGTGAATGCCTTATGTGAAGTTGCCATTAACCTGGTATTCTAGTATTCTAGTAAGAACTTCCCAGATGTTTTAAAAGTGTGGGGTGGATTATGTAGGGAGAAGTGCTCCTGCAAGTAACTCAGGCCCGAGCCATGTAGGGCTTTAAAGGTAATAACCAACCCCTTTGTGGTGATTTGGGGGTGATCCCTGGAGCAACCAGCCCTGTGCGTGGCTCTTACTCCCAGGGAGTCCCTTTCACACTTTCCCCTCTAGGATCTCCTAGGTCTCCATTCCCACTCCCTGCCGAGCTGAATGATACCCCTTGAGGTCCTGTAGTCTCGCTGCCACCACCCAGTGAATCTCAATGAACTACGTTTTCCCTAAACACACACTGGGACTTGCTAGGGATTTCTCTAGTTTAAGCAATCAGTAATCAGCAACCAAGCTAAAAGGCACGTGTCCAGGAGCAGAGAGAGCCAGCAGATACTTTTAAAGAAAGATACTGTATTTATTTTAAACAAGTAGAACAGAATAGGAGTATATCATTCATGCAAGGCCTGCTTGCCTTGCAGGTCAGAAAACACAGTTACAAAGATGTTCATTTCAGGCAAGCTATTAGATAAACATAACAAAAACCTAGACGCACTAACTAACACAGTTCCTAGCTACTCACACAGGGATGGGATTTGCAGTCCTTGTTGAGTTCTTGTATGCAAGGAGCTGGCCCTCATGGCCTAGCTCTACTTGCATCACTTTTGCCTGCCTCCGTGCAAGCACACAGCTGGTTTCCCCAAACAGACACAAAGATGGAGAACAAAGGAAGCATGGTCCTACAGGGTATTTAATGTCCTCTCCTGGAACCTTCTTGAAAAGGCCACTCTGGCACTGCTGATTAGCCAGGTGAGCCTTACGTCAGCTATGATGTAGCTGCTCATTAGCATGTGATGTCAGCTCTCATTAGCATGTACCTCCCCCCAGATCAATTTCTTCAGTGCGCTCTACTTGAGGCTACCCTTAAACCAAATTCAGAAGTTTCAATTGGTTCAAAATGCAGCAGCCATATGGTCACCGGAACATCTAGTTGTGACCATATAACACCAATACTGGAAATCTCCTCCTGGCTGCCAATAGCTTCCAGGTGCAATACAAGGTTGTAATGACGCGGTCCTCCAGTCACTTGGGGACTTCTCATGAACCACAAAGGGTTAAT
>NC_056530.1:9589022-9591155 GCF_019175285.1 Sceloporus undulatus
ACACAAAGATGGAGAACAAAGGAAGCATGGTCCTATAGGGTATTTAATGTCCTCTCCTGGAACCTTCTTGAAAAGGCCACTCTGGCACTGCTGATTAGCCAGGTGAGCCTTACGTCAGCTATGATGTAGCTGCTCATTAGCATGTGATGTCAGCTCTCATTAGCATGTACCTCCCCCCAGATTAACCCTTTGTGGTTCATGAGAAGTCCCCAAGTGACTGGAGGACCCAGTCATTACAACCTTGTATTGCACCTGGAAGCTAATTGGCAGCCAGTGAGGAGATTTCAGTATTGGTGTTATATGGTCAAACCTAGATGTTCCGGTGACCAATATGGCTGCTGCATTTTGAACCAATTGAAACTTCTGAATTTGGTTTAAGGGTAGCCTCAAGTAGAGCGCATTGAAGAAATCTAAACGAGAGATTCCCAGTACAAGTACTACAACTTCAAGGTCCTTTCAGTCCAGGTAGGGACGCAGTTGGTGTATCAACCAAAGCTGATACCAAGCACTCCTGGCCGTTGCATCTATTTGGGCCGTCAATTGTAAGGACGGATCCAGGAGTACTCCCAAAATGTGAACCTTGTCCGTTAGGGGAAGTGTGACCCCATCCAGGACTGGGTGACAAAACTCCATCCCTGGACTTGGGGTACCTATCACGAGTACCTCCATTTTCTCTGGATTCAGTCTGAATGTATTTTCCCTCATCCAGCCCATTACCGAGCCAAGACAGTCATCCAGAGGAGAGATGCCATCTCTAGTCACTGCAATAGTCGGGAACATAGAGAATAAATTTGGGTGTCATCAGCGTACTGATGATACCATGCCCCATGTCTCCGGATGATCTCTCCCAGTGGCTTCATGTAAATGTTGAAAAGCATAGGGGACAGAATGGCGCCCTGAGGGATGCCAGATGTCAGCTCTCTCTTGGAAGAGCAGCTGTCCCCCAGCTTCACCATCTGGAACCTGCCCAAGAGGTAGGAATGGAACCACTGGAGCGCAGTGCCCCCAATAACTAACTCCCTCAGACGTTCCAGAAGGATACCATGGTCTCTGGTATTGAATGCCGCTGAGATGTCCAAGAGCACCAGCAGGGTCACACTTCCCCTGTTGATGCCCAGATGAAGGTCATCGATTAAGGTGACCATGGCGGTCTCAACTCCATATTCCGCCCTGAAACAAGACCCCTTTGCCCTCCAGACAAAGAAGGCAATATCTTTGAATTCGACCTACATGTTTGGAAATGAGCGAATGACTTTGCTGGTGATGACGTTTTTCCTAGCCACCCATCCATTTCTCTCCCACCACGTAACCCACGGTGCATTTTCTAGTGCTAACTGAGAGATTCATCTCCTCCATCAGGAAACACTTCTGATATTGTGAGACTTTGCAGAAGGAGGGTGTCCATTTAGTTTTAGAACTCAGTTCCTCACTGTAATAGAAGATGGTTGGGGTTTTACTCAAGAGAAATATTGCATCCTAACATGAATATTCCTTCACAGTCAAAACCGGTGGGAAGTTTCATGACAGGCGGAAATAGGCATACTTCTTTCCTGTGTGAAGACATAGTGTGAAAGCATTTAATGTTCCCAAATTCTCCAATAATATGGCCCCTCATAACCACTAAATGCTTAAGAACTCCATTAACATACACACACACACACACACACACACACACACACACACAAGGAGCCAAGACCTGAGTAAGCTCTTAAATTGTTCCATTTTTGTTCTTCATTATACGGGTCCTTGGTTTTGTGGAGGTTTAAAAAAAACCCACCAAAAGCAATCTCCTATTGGTTGTTGTTGTTGTTATTATTATTATTATTATTAGGCTGGGACTCCGTGGATTTAAAATCAAAGAAAGCAGCCTAGAGGACCTTCTGTGGTTTGGATACATATTGATCAGTCAAGTGATGGAGAACAAGGCTCTTACCAGTAGCAGATTGCCCTGACCTAAAGCCATCTTGTTCACCCGTGAAAATATTTTCTTGTCTCAACCAATCCAGTATTTTCTCATGTGGGTGGATAGCGTACATCCGGCTGACAGTGCTTAACAGACTGATTAATAGATTTATCTATAAAATCATCATCATCATCATCATCATCATCATCATCATCATCATCATCATCATC
>NC_056530.1:9591165-9598706 GCF_019175285.1 Sceloporus undulatus
CCCAAGTCTTCAGACATGCATACTGGAGATCGATGTAGATCATAGAATCCTAGAATTGGAAGAGACCGCAAGGGCCATCCAATCCAACCCATTCTGCCATGCAGGAACTCTCTCAAAGCATCCCTGACAGATGGCCATCCAGCCTCTGTTTAAAGACCTCTAAGGAAGGAGACTCCACTACACTCCGAGAAAGGAGTGTCTTCCACTGTCGAACAGTCCTTACTGTCAGGAAGTTCCTCCTCATGTTGAGGTGGAGTCTCTTCTCCTGGAGCTCGCATCCATTGCTCCAGGTCCTGTTCTCTAGAGCAGCAGAAAACAAGCTTGCTCCCTCCTCAATATGACATCTCTTCAAATATTTAAACAGGGCTATCATATCACCTCTTAACCTTCTCTTCTCCAGGCTAAACATCCCCAGCTCTCTAAGTCATTCCTCATTGGCCATGGTTTCCAGACTCTTCACCATTTTAGTTGCCCTCCTTTGGACACATGGCTCCAGTTTCTCAACATCCTTTTTTAATTGTTTTGCCCACAACTGGACACAATATGGGGTGTTACCAAAGTAGAATAGATTGCTCTAATACTTCCCTTGACCTAGACACTATGCTTTTATTGATGTAGCCTATAATCGCTTTGGCCTTTTTAGCTGCTGCATCACAGTGGTTCTATGATTCTAGGATAGGGCAGGATAGGACAAGATAAAATAGGACAGGATAGGATAGGATACTATAGAACAGAGTAGGATAGGATAGTACAGGACAGGATAAGACTATTATATCACCCTTTAACCTTCTCTTTTCCAGGCTAAACATCCCCAGCTCCCTAAGTCTTTCCTCATAGGACATGGTTTCCAGACCCTTCACCATTTTAGTCTCCCTCCTTTGGACACATGGCTCCAGTTTCTCAACATCCTTTTTAAATTGTGGTGCCCAGAACTGAACACAATATTCCAGGTGGGGCCTGACCAAAGCAGAATAGAGTGGCACTATTACTTCTCTTGATCTAGACACTATACTTCTCTTGATGCAGCCTAAAATTGCATTGGTTTGTTAGCTGCCGCATCACACTCTTGACTCATGATGAATGGCACTGCTACAATTGGGATCCACCACTAAGAATTAAGCAATGCTGGGGGAATATTACCAGGTCCAGATATTTTATCAGATTTAAGCTTTGAGATGAGATTAGTAATGGCTGAGTCGGAAATAGGAGGCTGGTCAGGAAGGTTCTTCACGTTGTCCAACTGTACCTCTTGATGGCTGATGAAAATGTACTGTGGTGGAAGTCTAGCTATGGCAGGTTGAAGTAAATGTCACCAGAGGACCTGTGTGTATGAGGAGGATTATATTGGAGGAGGTGATCTCATAGGTTACCTGGCCCAAACCATGTAGGGCTTTAAAAGTAATAAGCAACACTTTGTATTGTGCCCCGTAACTAACTGGCAACTAATGGAGTGATGTTAATATTGGTGTGATATGATCAGTTCTAGATATACCAGTGGTCAATCTGGCTGTTGTATTTTGAACTGACGTTTGCGAACTTGGTACAAATGTAGCTCAGTGTACAGCACATTGCAGAAGTCCAGCCTTGAGGTTACCAGCATGTGCACCACCATCTTTAGGTCTTCCAATTCTAGGAAAGGATGCAGCTGGTGCATCAGCTGAAGTGGATAACAGCCATGGCTGCATTTTCACAGTTATAATACCAATAGCAATAGCTATTCATAGTGAACTCAGCACTCTCTAAGTGGTTTGCCATGTGTAAGCCAATTGTCCCCAACAAGCTGAGTAATCACTTTACCAACTTATGAAAGGATGGAAGGCTGAGTCAACCTTGGAGCCCTGGGATCAAATGCACAACCTTGTGGCTGCAGTATTGGCATTTAACCGCTGCACCAGCAATGTCCACTCCTTAAGATGTCAAATATGCTCATTATGAAAAATATAACTGTGCAATCGAGAGAAATAATTGTAGCCGCATCCTTCCAAGATACTCTACTTTTCACTAAATTAGTAATGCTTGATGTCTTGTCTTCCTGTCCGGTAAAGCTGCCAAGACTACTGATAAAGGCTCAAAACAGCCTAGCAGAGCTTTGTAACCAAAACAAAAAGTCTTTACAAATGCAAGAAATAAAGTATAGTATCCAAGTACCAAGTACTACTTCAATGTCCAGTAGAAAGGGGTCAAAAAATCCAAGGATCCAGGGTTCCAGAAAGGCAGATCCAGAGAGTCCAGGCTAGTCAGTAGTCCAAGAGGCAAGGTTTCAGGCCACCAAGTACAAGGGAGTCAGAGAAACATGCTTTCACCAAGAAAATCAGATAGGCCCGGTATACACGGCACTAAAGTGCCATGCTGGGCCCATACTAGGGTTAAGGGACAGCATGGCAACTGCACGGTCCCTAACCCTATTACGGCGCAGCACCATAACAATGGCGGCGCCCCATGTATACAGGCACCGCCATTGTTACATGACGGATGCATAGCATCTGCACGTTGCACAGTCATTGTGCTGTCGCATGTATGCCATTGGCACACTTGCAACATCACAATGGCGGGTGAAAAAGAACCTGTTTTTTGTGGGATCTTTTTCCTCCACAGGGAAGCCACACAGTTAGGCGGCTGCGGCTTCCCTGCGGATGAAACAAAGGTGCCGGCAGGCTGTCCTTTTTGGACAGTCTGTACCACGCCAACATCTCTGACAAAGGAGCTCAATGACTTGTACCTGTTTATATTACCCAGTTCCTAATCACAGGTGCTTCCTGATTGCTGAGTGTTTCTCATAAAGCCTCCTGGACTAACAGAGGTATGCCCTTTCAGACCTTTGCTGACTAAAGGTGGGTACCTCTTTTGTCCATATCTTCTGTGTCTGGAATCTCGGTGGAAGGCTGGGCTGCTGAGTTTCCTGACACAGAACAGGTTCTGCTTCAGCTGGCAAAGCAGAACTAGGACACAGCTCAGCTTCAGGTTCTCCCTCCACCTGGGGCTCAGACTCAGCCTCCTCATCTTCTGAATCCTCAGCCTATCTGAGCATGACACTTCCATTGATATCCCATTGCAATCTGTGTAGATTGACTTAAATCCCTTTAGTCTGTTGGATGCTCTGATCATTCACTTATGTATTCTGTAAGTTCCACAATGTTCCTCATATGTGTTTTGACAGTAGTTATGCTTTCTATTGAAGTGCTGGTCATGACCTATGAAGCCTTACATGGCTTAGCTCCAGACTATATTTATTGGCCAGATCGATGCTGGGGCAACCGCTTGCCACGACATTGATCTGGCCTCCGTAGAGCACAAAAAGGAGCCAGAAAAACTAGCTCGAAGGGTGGCCATAGCTGCCGCTGCATGGCGTAATGATGCCCTTTTGGTGCTGCGCCATTTGGACACAGTGCCAGAGGTGCGTCATCATGGCACACCCCGTGTAGATGGGCACACACCAAAATGGCACCCGAGTGGCACAGTTAGGGCTTTGAGTGTGGGGATGCTCAGCCCTCACCCCATCCATAGGCCAGCACTTTTCACCAGTCTGCCGACCCCCTGTATCCCTCCATATGAACCTGTCAGGCTCCAAAGATCTATGAGGAAAGCTTTCTCTTGTTCCTACTACCATCACAGGCTCGCTTGGTGAGGACATGAGAGAGAGAGAGAGGCTTCTCTGTGGCTGCTCCTAGACTCTGGAATGCCCTTTCACTGGCAGGCAAAGACATTTTTATTCAAGTATGTATAATCGTGTCAGGGAGGCATTATGCAGGGCATGTGTTTATGGGGCTATTCAGACTGCCCCTTTGAGGAGGCATGCAGCCGCCTCTTTACTGGCCATATGCTGTGGCACTGATCTGGTGCACAAAAAAGAGCCAGAAAAAATGCCTCCTTTTCCACCCTTGAAGGGACTCCATAGTCATCTCATGGCATGATGATGCCCCTTTGACACTGCACCGTTTGGACACAGCACCAGAGGTGCAGCATCATGATGCATGCCATGTGATCAGCGTGCACCATAATGGCACCCTGGTGGCAGGGTGACGTGTCCAGCATGCAGGCGCTGTGCCATGGCTCCACCCACAGGCCAGCGCTTTTTGCCTGTCTGTACAGGACCTTAGGGGCGAAACAGATGGGCAGGAAAAAGTGGCTTGAAGCTGCCTTTTCTGAAGCCCACATTGAAACCCCACCAACTGCACCACCGGCTCCCAAGGCAGCCGGGGTGCTCATGCCATGACCACATGATATGGTTTAAAGCCAGGAAGATGGGGGAAAAGGCTGCTTCTTTTTGAAACAGCTTTTCTCTGCATAAGGGCACTTTCTTGCTGCCTTCAAGGCATGAGTCATCTAAACGCCACACCTTCAAATCAGCCTGAAAGCACCTCTTTTTGCCTGCCTGTTTAGCCCCAATGGCGGGTTACAGACAGCCCTCAAGGGGCCGTTTTCCTGACACCGCCATTCGCTGCAGAGGGAAGCCCCAGCAGCCAGACCACGAGGCTTCCCTGCGCAGTGAAAAAGGAGCACCGAAATGGCGCTCCTTTTCAAAATGCGAAAGTGGTGCCGCAAGGGGCGGAGCGCGCCCTCGCGGCGTCACTTCCACCGCGACACATCTGGACGCACAGCGTCCAAGATGTCAAAATGGTGGCACCCATGTGGATGGGCGCCGCCATTTACGACGCGCTCTGCACGTGTTGTGGCCGGGGCGGGTTAGGAAGGGGCGACTCTTCCTAACCCTAGAACGCCCCTTCCTAACCCTAACACTCACGGAGTGCGTCGGAAGTGGCGGTGTGTAACCCGCCTATGTTATGTTTTTAACTTTTGCATGTTTATATAATTGTGTGTTGTTTATTTTAGCTGGTTGATTTTAATTTTCTTTTAAATTTTTATTGTAAAATTTTAAAATGCTTTGAATTGTGAGCCATCTTCTATCCCTTTCTGGGATAGCATAGAAATGTAATAAATAAATATTTTGGGGTTTGGGGACAATTCAGTTTGAAAAAGCAACACAACCCTTTTGACTGGAGATGTTGAGGAGGCAAGATGGAGGAGCAAAAGCCGGTGGGAGAGATGTGTCATAACCATTGATCTGTGGTTCAAGGGGTTTGAGCCCCATCAGTTTGGACCACATACGAGGAGGATCAGAATAGGATGGCAGCAGGTGCGCATCGCATTTGTGTCATCTGTGGCTTTGGTACACATTGAACATGGAATAAACCTGTGGAACAACCATGGAGATGTACAAACATAGCTGAAAAGTATTGAGATTTTATTGAAGGGCTCATTTGCCTTAACCCGGTAAGGGGTACAAATACACTTTGTATTGGGGAAAAAGCAATTGCATGTTACAGCCATTTACATCTTGTTTGGCTTGCCATTATGAACGACACCACCACATAGTGACCCCTCATTGCTTGCACATAGTGATATGATCCCTTCATGGCTGGGATCATATCCCAGTAGAAAGTCTCACCAATATTGAAGCAGCAGAGATGTATGCTGGGAACAGAAAGCCAAAATGGAGCAGCGCTTCAGCTCTTCCCGACTGAAAAATTCATGCCAGGATCTGCCAGCATGCCCAGTGTGTTATATCACAGTAATGACAAGCCTGTGCACATTTCATACTTCCCATTTAATAAGCTGCCAACCTTAATAGGTTTTGTGTTTGATTCTAACATGGCCTAGAATTTGGAGAGGTGGAGAGGGAGACTTTGCCTTTATGCATATTGCTATACAGACAGCCCCCTGGGAAAGTCACTTCGCAGCCTGGAGGTTGTATTCCCAGTTGAGTCCCATGACTTGTTGAAGATGTGTTTCCTCCACAGGATCCAGTACGTGATGGATAAACCCGACAGCCTTGAGACAAGCAAGATTTCAGAAGTGATGATGTGGAGCAGCCAGGATCTTTCTAAATAATAGTGTTAAAAAGAGAATATATTAGTTTCTGCAACACTCCTAGTTAGAATAGTCATGCTTGAACATAGATGTGCCAATATAACTGTTAATCCAATACACTTTGTCCATTTCTACATGCACAAATGGTAATCTATCTCTCTGTCTATCCATCCACCCACCTTTTATATGCATACAAAAGTACCCAGATCTACCCAGAATATCATTATTTTGTTTTGGTTTTCATTTGAAGACAACAATGTTGTGTTAACTGTTGAATATATGGCATCTTGGATCCATGCTTGAAATTATATGGTAAATCCCAAAGACAGAGGTCTAGAGCAGTGCCATTCTCCTGTCTGTTTAAACCTTGACAATCCATAGCATTTCCCACATTCTTATTTGTGATTTCATTCCCATCTTGATAGTCAAGATGTTAACCAGCCTTGGCATGAAGCAGATATATATATATATATATATATATATATATATATATATATTGCAACTGTTTATACCTTCCTATGGCATCCTTTTCCTTTGGATGATCAAGAGATTGCTTGGTGAAGGAAGTGATACCTTAGACTTAGACTTCCCTGCCCACAGAATCCACTTTTGCCAGCAGAACCACCTTCTGCCAAGAGAGCTCAGAGGTGGTGGGCATGGTATGCCAACAAGGAGATGACCTTTTGGTACCTGCCCTATTTGCAGAACACGTTTGCATAGCTGTACAGTAAGTAGAGTAAATGGACAAGGAAGTGGCTGTCATCCTGCTAAGCATGGATAGAAGGCCCCATTGTACTTCCAGCTGGATGTCGTTGTTGTTGTTGTTGTTAGCCCTTGAATCGACCTCGACTCATACCTGTGGATGAGACATCTTTAAGCTCACTATCCTCCACTGCTCTGCTTGGGTCTTGTAGATTTAGGCCTGTGACTTCCTTGATTCAGTCTATTGGTCTGGTGTGCTATCTTCCTCTCTTCCTCTCTTTTACTATCTTCTACCTTTCCTAAAATTATTATATTTTCGAATGAGTCATGCCTTTTCCTGAGTATGAGAAACTCAGTTTGATCATCTTGGCTTCCAGGGGGAGCTGAGGCTGGAGACGTTCAAGGACCCATTTGTTTGACCTTTTGGCCACCCATGGTATTCTCAGCACTCATCTCCAACACCACATCTCAGATGAGTTGGTTTTCTTCTCCACTTTCTCCACTTTCACATCCATACATGGTGATGGGGAATATTATGGTTTGGACAATTGTAACTTTAGTACTCTTTAGGGTCTTGTCTAGATCTTTCATCGTGACCTGTATGAGAACAATAGAGTTCTGAACCTGCAAGATTCACAGGAAGAGATCCGACTTATCACTGTTTAGATGCCTTTAAGAAGGCATTCAAGAGGGATCTCTTCTGGCAGGCCTAACCTCCTGATCTTCTGTAGACAACCATAAAAGAACACCCCATTATAAGCATACGTATCTGTTAGACTAGATGTTGATACGTGGTTTTTATTGATGTTAATGGAATGTTGTGATTTTGTGAACTGTATTTTGTATGGAACCGTAATTTTATTTTTATTGATGTAATCCCACCTTGATCCACAGGGAGAGGCGGAAAATATAAATAAAAACTACTATTATTATTATTATTATTATTATTATTATTATTATTATTATTATTA
>NC_056530.1:9598716-9626515 GCF_019175285.1 Sceloporus undulatus
TAGCACTGTGAGTGAGGGTCCACTTTTGATGGCCTCCATGGAGGGAGACCAGAGGCCTTTGGGTTGGGATGTTGGGCATGAGGATGAGGTTAGAGGCAATAAATAGGCATATCTGGGGATTTCACTCTCACTTGTAAAGTCCTGAGGCTTGGGTTTAGCTTCCAATTGAAGGCCAGCGGGTCATTGGATGGCCCATAAGGTCAGGTATTTCACCCAAGGGAAATCTAAAGGGGTACTCAAGAGGTGACACCTGGCCTCAGCTGAACCCACATCAAGTTTCTCGCCCTTCTTGTAACTTCCAGGATCGCCATGATGTAAAGGGATTCTAGATCAATGAAGTAGCCCTTATTTAACTGGCCTCCCCGCATCCAGTCTCATGACTCCATGGTCAGTCATCAAAGTCAACTAACTCCTAAGCAAAGATTAATTAAACCCTAATTGCAGTGGTTAGCTAGTTCCATCACCACCACCATCCACCCTTGACCCTTTGGAGTCACCTACCATGTGGCATGATACTTTGAAGGGTTGGTTGGTGTTGCTAATGCGGAGCGGTGGGATAATAACAGAACACTCTGCTGGGCGAATCCTCACATATCTGTCGGGAGAAGAATCGACAAACACCCAGTCGTCGTCTTTGCTCTTACAGGTGCCACCGCCATGGGAAGCACATGGCAAACTGCAGCATGCCATCTTGAAGGACTGCCAGGACCCTGTGAGATATAAGAGGGGAGGGGAGTGAATGAAATGAATAAAGCTATGTATGCTAATACTGGGAACCCCAATAGAACAAACATAAGGTCATATAGAATGTAACCCTCTTCAATGTGTCAAGGGAAGTTGTCCAAGTCTTACTTTAACTTCTTTTTAATATTCTTTCTTTCTTTCTTTAACTTCTTTTTTATTTTCTTTCTTTCTTTCTTTCTTTCTTTCTTTCTTTCTTTCTTTCTTGAATAAGTCATATTGGCAAAATATATTGGGGGTCTTTAACCACTATTCTAATATCAAATTCCTTTGAGGTTCCTTAGGAAGCCAAAAGGTCCTGTTATATACATAACAGGGAATGCCAGGATATTTTACTGAGGGACAGGGAGGACTTAAATGCTCTAGAAGTAGAATAAATATTTGGGGAAGGAACAGACTAGCTCAGTAATGGATTGAGGAAGCCCAGTGGTCACTGAACGGTTGTTGATCATTGAACTGGGAGGAACTGGAAAGCTATTGAGATGGGGGAGTAGAATACCCTAAGGAAAGGTTGAGTAAGCTGGGTGGAATCCTAGCTAAGGGACACTTTATGCCACAATATTTTATGTTATTGATTTTATTGCAACTCTTCAGGTTGCAATCCTTTGCCCATTGGTGTGGGGGTTAAGTCCCATAAGGAGTCAAGGTGATGTGCTGGTTTGAGTGTCGGACTAGGATTACAAGCGGCCATGGTTGAATGTTCAACCCTGGAAACCCATTGGGTGAGCTTATTGATGCCACATAATCCCAGTCTTGGAGGAAAGCAATGGCAAATCTTCCCCAAATAAATCTGGACAAGAAAACCTGTGGGTTGTGACCCCTTTGGGAGTCAAATGACCTTTTCACAGGGGTCACCTAAGACCATAGGAAAACACACATTTTCGATGGTTTTAGGAATAATTTTAGGGTTGGGGGTCACCACAACATGAGGAACGATATTAAAAGGTCACACCATTAGGAAGGTTGAGAACCACTGCCTTAGGAGAAGATCATCCTACATTGGAGTTGACTCGAAGGCACACAACAGCAACGTCAAATCCCATAAGACTCTATGGAATTTATATCGATGTGTATATGTATTTAATTGTGTTGTCAGTGACTCAGACTTGAGATTTACACACACACACACACACTGCAGTTTTGGTTACTAATAACAACACCAAGCTTTTATATAATATTTTGCTCATAAAGACTACATTCAAAGTCTGTTTATGACTAAAAGATATTAGCCGTCACAATTCAATATAATTAAGGTAAAACACAAGCAATAAACTGCAACAACAGTAATAAATTTAAAGAAGAATATATGCAGCAAGCAAGGAAGCTCATAATGTATTATACATATAATTTGCACCAAGCTTCACAATGACCTTCTCAGTTATGTTTTGTTCTTGTTGTGTGCCTCCAAGTTGTTTCCAACTTAGGGAGATTTGAAGGAGAACATTGCAAAGGGTTTTCTGGGGCTGAGAGTGTGTGATTTACCCAAGGATAAGCAAAGAATCAAACCCAGATCATAGAATAATAGAGTTGGAAGAGACCGCAAGGGCCATCCAGTCCAACCCCCTGCCATGCAGGAAATCCAAATCAAAGCATCCCTGACAGATGGCCATCCAGCCAGATCTCCAGAGTCTTAGTCCAATGCTAAAACCACTATGCTATGTTGGCTGTCAAGTTAAGCTATTATGGTTTATTCAGGTGGTTTTCTTCTTATGAGAAAAGACATGGAGAAAGCAGTCTCTGTGGCTTGCTGAAGTGCTCCCTTGATCCACTGTTTCAACAAGATTTTAACAAGAGTGTTTTTCTTTGTTTTAGCTTTCCATCTTTATAAGCAGAGACTCATCATTAAATAATTACATACAAACAGGAAAATCATTTATGTTTTGTACAGTCCGCCCTTGGCCAAATACCGCACATGCTCAAGTTCCATTCAAGTAAATGGGGCTCGTGCATGCGGCGGCATGGCAGCACACGCGCACCATGAGCACGCGCCCCATTCATCCAAATGGGACGTGCCACCCCTTGTGCCCCGTGTGCTGAAAGCTGCGTATAACATGGGTGCACTGTATATACTTTATACACATAGCCTGAAGCTAACTTTATATGCACTAATTTTAATAATTGTATGTACGAAGCAAAGCTTGTGTGCCCCGAACCATTGGAAAGCACAAGCGTCACTATCTTAGCTACCCTTAAGTTTTGGATTTTGGAGGGTTTTGGACTTCCAGATAAAGAAGATTCAATCTATAAACATAAATGCATCCTCTGCATATATTTTTAAAAACTCTCATGGTTAATAGTCAGAAATAGATAAGTGAACAGAAATAGCAAGGTAAGTGAAATATCAACATGTTAAGATAGTCGTCGATCAGCTTTTTAGCATATCTGATTTCATTCACATTATCAGGGACAGGGGAAATGTCACTGACAAACAATTTAATTTCATTAGAGGTTTAACTTTGCATTGCAAAGTGCTCCATTAAAAGTTCGCCATAATCACCGTAATGCACTTACATTTTAATATGCCTCTTATTTCATAGACACTCTGAGAGCCTTTAGGGCTGAAGAGCAGGGTATAAATACCATAAGTAAATAAATTAAATAAATGGTGCTTTAACTATTTGACTACTGGTTTTTAAGTCATGCACCATCTTTTAATTCATGAGTGAGCCGTCTCCTGTCTCACCCGGGAGAAAGATGGGATATCAGTTCATAAATATTCGTAACTTATTCAAATGAGTCATAAATATACAAACAAATAAACAAACTCACTGCATGACCTCGAGAGAAGTCACAATCACAGTCTCAAAGGAAGGCAAAGGCAACTCTAATCTGTATAAATTTGGTCAAGAAAACCCTAAGAGAGGGTTGCCATATGTTTGAGTCGACTGAAGGACACACAACATGGAAGCCAACCTGATGCAGTGGTCTGAGCATTGGATTAATATTCCTCGATATCGGGCTTCTAATATCCGCTTTGGTTGATCTTGAGCCAGTCACACTGTCTGAGCACGAAAAGTGGTAACTCCTTCCCCCAGCGACAAATCTTACAAGAAGCCCCCATGATAGCTTTGCTTGAGGGTCGCCATAAGTCAGAAATGACTTGAAGGCATACAACAATTGTAAAATGATCTCTGTCTAACGACCCTGCCTTCCTTCTCTTCTTTTTCACTGAGTTCTCAAAAGTCCAATATAGCAACTGGCTGCTTTCCTTTGTTAATGGTCAAACGAAATGGATGAAGCAAAGCTTACCTGACTCTTTGGGCCGTGGATGAGAATGGATGCAAAGAGAGACACTGAAAGCGCTGACGGGTTGTAAAACACTTTTATACAGAGCTTCTGTGTGGCGTTTATTTTTTTAATTATAGGTTGGAGCGAATGATGGTGTCAGCTTCAGAATTCAGCAGCGTAATTATTTTCCAAGCTATAACAGAGGAATGCGATTCATCGCTCATGAACATGCGCTCTATATTCTTAGCCCCATTGACAAACGTGTCGAGACTCAAATATACCACCCTCCACACACAGAGTTGCAAATTGCATGTCACAAAATCCTGACACATGTCTTTGCATCGTAAGTTCGGAGATGAAAAATAAAATGGATCTCCACTGGAGGGCATAGTAATAGCAGCCCTGACATGTTCCCCATAGGACCGTGGTTATCAGGACTAGAGAAGAATGAACCTCTGTGAATATTTACTCTATATTATATTATAACATAGAGCCACCATGGTGTGGTGGTTTGAGCATCGACGAGGGTATACTTACAATATAGAGCCACCACAGTGTCGTGGTTTGAGCATTGATGAGGGTATACTTACAATATAGAGCTACCATGGTGTAGTGGTTTGAGCATCGACAAGGATATACTTACAATATGGAGCCACCATGGTGTAGTGGTCTGAGCATCGACGAGGGTATACTTACAATATAGAGCCACCATGGTGTAGTGGTTTGAGCATTTCATCGGGGATTAATTCCTTGCTCACCCATGAAAACCCACTGCGTGACATGAGTAAGTTACACATGCTCAGCCCTAGAAAACCCCATGATAGGGTCCTCATAACTCAGAAATGGCTTGAATGCACACAACAACAACAACAACAACAACACATATTTATAATGTGCTATAGTGCATTGGATTGTTTCCCCTTGTATTCGTTTTAAAAACAAACAGTTTCTTTTCATCTTGAATAAGAGTTACTTTCTTTTCAAAAAAATATTAATAATTTTATTATATTAAAAATAAAACTGTACAAATATAGACAAACTATCATACATACAATACCATGCCTACAAAGGACATAACACAAACATAAACATAATACAAACACAGTGATATGTCAAGTTGCAATTCTATTAATTTTCCTTTAACCAAGTCAGTCTCCTCTAACTTCTTGTTTTATTACTTTAAGATTATACTGTACATACATACATACATATATATATTTCCTTACATATGTTTATCATCGTTCATCTCTGTATAACTTACTTCAAAAGAAATCTTCATATATGTAAACTCAAATATCCATTTTTAGAAATGATATGACTATCATAAATTCCACCCTTTTTCTTTTCCATATTGTTGGAGACAGGCCCATCGAATAAGAGTTTCGAATTTGTATGTACACAGCATGTGTAGTGATTTGTTTGTTGGACTGAGACTCTGGAGACCACGAAACCCGCTGGGTAACCTTTTTTGCAAGCCACTCTCTCTCAGCCTCAGGGGAAGGCAATGGCGAACCCCCTCTGAACAACTCTTGCCAAGAAACCCCGTGAAAGCTTTGCCTCTGGGTCACCATGACTTGGAGGCATGCAGCAACAACAATGTGCAGGGTGTCGTTGTTACTGTATTGGACAAGGATTCTGGGAGACCTAGGATTTGAATCCCCATTTAGCTATGGAAACATACTGGATGAACTGGGCAAGCCACTCTCTCTCAACCTCAGAATGGAAAGGCAATGAAAGCCTCTTTGGAAGAAATCTTGCCAAGAAACTCCTAGATGGTTGCCATAAGTTGGAATTGATTGGAAGGTACCTAACATGGGAGTCAGCATGTGTAATGGCTTGAGTCCCAAGCCCTATTCCCACTTATAGATCAATCGGTGTACAATCCGAATCGATGGATCGATTCGAGAGCGGAGCATGGTTCCCACTACATTTGCCCCCATTGCATTTTTTCCTCCAAAATAACCCACTTGTAGTTCGCATTCATGAATGAATTGATTTGATATTCTCTCTGCCTAAGAGAAGAGATGAGACATTTGATGAGACATAAGAAACCAACCATTTACAAAGACCTAACCGGAAGGAAAGCCAGTGTAAATGAATCTAGTTTAGGGAGACTGGACTTTGTCTGAGGTTGCGTTAAGACAACACCTAGCGCAATATCTTCTTCTTCCAACCCACATATAACCTGTCTCCCACCTTTGATTTGTTGGGTGTGGAACCAATCCATTGTCACACAATGGGTTAGCACATGTTGCCCATAGCACAACGGATCACACAACTGCTGGACCCAGTGTAACAAAACTGAGGTATATTTGCACCATACTAAAAGTCCACTGGATGTTGGATGACGTTCTTGTAGTGAAGAGACTACTTAAAAGCATGTTAAAAGCAGAAAGCAGTAAAGTGAGACGCTCCACATCCTCTAAGATGATCAACTGTTTATTCCTTTTAAACTAATCCAACGTAATTTGTCCTGTATAAGCGATGATCTTCAGAGACCTTCAGGAGAAAGCACTGGAGTTGTGAACACACTTCAAAACATGGGACCATCGAATATTAAAAGAACTTTTCCATTGTTTCGGAAGGTGTTCATAACTCTTTCCCCCATTTCCGCAGAAAACCATTGGGCACTGATAACATTTGGTTAGCACCAAGTTGATCCTGATACCATTATTCCCCAGGGTTCATCTTCCTTGCCTTGGACCCATTAAATGTACATCCGAGTGGATGCGTTCAAACTCACTTCCATATCACTAGTGCATCTGGAGGCACACAAACTATTAGTAGGGATGGTTGAGGAATCCGGTTGTACAAAACTCACAAAACCCAACTGTCCTTTTTTTGCACTGCAGGGAAATGTGTGGATGAGAATGTGCTTATCTACTGGCTTTCACAGTCCTTGGTACAAAATATCGTTGTTAGTATAAAATGCATCTTTAAATATAGAGTAAGAGTGAGAACCCATCTGGTGCCATGGTTTCATGTTAGACTTGGACTCCAGGATGCTAGGGTTCAAATCCCAGCTCTGCTATGGATTTTCAACTATCATGACCCTAGGGTTTTATTGGCAATGTTTTGGCAGAAGAGGCTTGCCATTGCCTTCTTCTGAGTCTAAGAGAATGTGACTTGTCGAAGGTCAGGCAATGGGTTTTCATATAGTAGGTCATTCCCACTACAATAAGCTCCGAGTTTCGGCCCAGTTATGGCGCTTTCCGCCTCTGTTCTGGCCATCATTATAAGTTAAGCACTAACAGGTTGTGTATCTGGATAAGCAAAGCTATCATTCCATTCCTTCCATATTCAGTGAAAAGGACTCCAATGACCTCACGTTCTTTTTGTCCCAAATATGGTGACTACGTCGGCAGTTTTAAAATTAAAAACAAAATTAAACTCTTGGCCTAAATCTTGTAATCGGTCTCAATTAGAGTAATTGGATCAACTGGATTTAGCTACGTATTGATTCACCATTTGACTGATGATACAGTGCATCTACTCTAGCTCACACTAACCAACCGGTCTTCTGGCCCTCATCTAACTCTAAAGAATAAAATGTGCCATCAATTAGAAATGTGCCTTTGTCAGTCTATAGGATCAAGGTACTAGTTTGAGGCTTCTATTAATATAGGCATAATAAGCCAAGGAAGGTCATCATAGCGTCAGCTAGTCCCATTTGCTTTTTTACAGGTTATGTAAACTTATGAGCAGAACTCTGAAGCCACGCTATAATAAAGGCTATTATTATTCCATTAATGCTGAGTTATAATAACTATATATCCTGAACAGCACTGCAGTGGTCGAAACAACTATTTTAAGAATCTGGTGAACCAAAGAAAGAGTCCTGAAATGCATCTAGGGCGACCTTCTATAACCTGTTTAGACCAAACTCATCAGTCCCGCAAAACACAACTAATGTCTATGTAGGATGAGCATCCTTTTTTGACTGTTTTTAGATGGGATGGATTAGTGAGGCCATATTCTAAGCCTTCTCGGTGTGGGGACTCTTGAGACAAACTTTCCCTTAGAATCATAGAATCATAGAGTTGGAAGAGACCACAAGGGCCATCCAGTCCAACCCCCTGCCATGCAGGAACTCTCAATTAAAGCATCCCCAACAGATGGCCATCCAGCCTCTGCTTAAAGACCTCCAAAGAAGGAGACTCCACTACATTCCGAGCGAGTTCGCTCCACTGTCGAACAGCCCTTACTGTCCAGAAGTTCCTCCTAATGTTGAGGTGGAATCTCTTTTTCTCTGCCGCTTTATCTCCATTGCTCCTGGTCCTAGTCTCTGGACGCAGCAAAACAAGCTTGCTCCTCCTCCTTAAAATATTTAAACAGGGCTATCATATCACCTCTTAATCTGCTTTTCTCCAAGAAAAGTGTTGTATTTTCAAATTTGGGTGCTAGTGATGTTAAGCAGGCTAATACAGTAGGCTCTCCCCTTATTTGGGGGATCCGTTCCGGATCCCCCCACGCAAGGGGAAATCCACCTATGCTCATGCCCCATAGGAAAAAATGAGGTGCATGCTCATGGTGGTGCAGCATTGGGTGCACGGCGTGAACGTGTGCCATTGCTTTTAACTTTGTGTGGCTTCCGCATAAGCTGGAAGCCGCATATAGTGCGCCTGCATATCGTTAGGTTTAGGGTTACCCTAACCCTAACCCATATGTCACAAGCTTGTGGTGGGCACACTTGTCAACTCCATCAGCCCCAGTTTGGTTGCTGTGTCAGAAGCTGATTATGGAAAGCTGAAATTCATTAAGTGAAACTTAGGTTTTGCAGACCGGGGGGAAAAAAACCATCCTCCAGAGCCAACATTACAAGAATTCTTGACGAACCCCAAAAAATGGCCAATGGGAGGGGATGCACAGAGTCCTTATGATACAGTGGACCCTTCCTATCCATGGATGGGAAACAATATGGAAACTCAAGTTCCATATTATCCAGTGGATGGCAATGTACACAGCACAAGTCAGTGTGCCTATGGGCATGGGCCACTGTTGGATAATATGGGGCACGGCAATCTGCAGACGCTCACATCCGCAGATGGGAAGCCTGCTGATACCAAGGGCCGACTGCGCATGCCACTGTTGTTCTTCAAGGATAGCCTGTCTTCAGCTTTTCTTTGGTGTTCAACTATGGATGGGAACGTAGCAATGGTGTGTTTGTCTCCAAAATAAATATTCTATCCCTTAAGGAAATGTTCCTCAAAATTCTAGCACTGCATTAACTGATAATGTCAGATAAGTACTAAGAGGATGTGAAAAAACAAAAGTAAAGGTTCCAGATATTTCTGATTATCAACTTCAGAACCTCTGCAATGCTAGACATTTGGGAATAGAAGGACAATTTCAATGGTTTTTGCTGATGTTGTAATTTACTTATTTTCTTGCTTGTCGTGTGCCTTTTTATGGCATCCATTAGGGAAACGTATCATGGGACTTTCTGGACAATATTTGTTCAGAGGGGGTTTGCCATTGCCTTCATCTGAGGCTGAAAGAGTGTGATTTGCCTAAGATCATCCACTGGGTTAACATGGCAGAGCAGGGATTCAAATCCTTGTGTCCCAGAGTCATAGGCATGCAATTTCCAAAGCCTGAATTCAGTTCTTATTTCCTACACAAAATTCACTTATGTGGCTGTTCGATGCAGAAAACTGCATTTCTGTTTCCTGGCCCCTATCTTTCTTACAACATGTTTTTTTTAATATTCTTGACTTGTGTTACCTGTCAAGACTGGGTGACCATCTTTGAGACTCCAACTGCAGTGACTATCCTTCTCTTTCCAATTCACTGTGTTGGTTACCTCTCTTAAGGCCATTTATGGCTAGGGACTCCATCCATTGCTGAGTCTAACATTGCCAAGCATTTAGACTCTCATTTGGTAGAACAGTAAACCATAGACCAAGCATGAATCAACAGGTGATGCTAACTCACCTAGGACTATACTTTGAAACGAAAGCATGCAATTTATTCAGTCGCTTTCCTGGCAATGACCATACTCATAAATATATATAAAAAGAAAGGAATTTACAGTGTCTAACCAGGACGCCTTGTTATGCCATCCCCAGAACAGGCATGAGCGGTTATTAAACATTTGATGGAGTTGGGTTTTCTGGGAGGAGGGGAATGCAATGCAGAGATCACTGCTTACGGCAACCTGGAGAGAAGAGTGTTGTCTCCATGTGACACCCCAAAACCGTATATAAGCACTCCCGTCTCACAACTCCTCCAACCGATCTCAGTGTCTTCCAGCTGAATCTCCAAACTTTGCATTTCGGGCAAAGCTCGGTGAGTTCCACTTGACTTTATTGAGCTTCTCCACCTGTGTTGAACCTTTGTATTTATATTACAACTTATCTTCTTAACAGAAAGAGACAGCCTTCTCACTGGCTACTTTCAGCAGCTACTCCATTTCATAAAAGGCATGGCTAGCCCCATCTCTATTCTCCTTTCTCTAGCGGACGAAGATCTTTATGGCTATGGGGTTTTCTTTTAACATTATTTTATTCTTTTCTAATAATAATAATAACAATGGTGTTATTTTTATTTAAGCAAATCTTGTTTTCAGCCATAGCAAGGTGCCTTCAAACCGATGTTGGACAAATGGAGGCATGTCAGTTAAACAAACTAACAGAGAGTGTCAGTTAGTCAATGGCAAGGGCAACATGTTCTGGAAATGCTTAATGTGCTTTCCCTTGAAGTTCTTAAAAATCTAATGATTTAGAAACTTTAAAATTTCCCTGGTTGAAGATGGAATCATAGAGCTGGAAGGGGGCCCATAGGCCATCTCAGTGCAAGAAATCCACCTAGGACAGAGGTTCTTTTATCGTCCAGCTGTTTTGGACTTCGGTACCCAGAAGCCTTTGCCAATATGGCCAATGATGAGGGAATCTGGGAGATGAAGTCAAAAACACCCCCAGCCCAGACTTTTTTCAAAGACGCCCAGAGAAGAACCACCTTTCTAGGCCATTTGTTCCATTTCCAAAATGCTCTTAGCATCAAGAAGTTCCTTCTAATGTTCAATTGAAATCTACCCTCCTATAACCGAAAACCATTGGATCTGTCACCCATCTGTTTTCTCTTTGCCAGGCTAAACATGCTCTACTCCCTCGGCCTTTCTTAGTCTGTTCTGTTTTCCATACCTCTTTTCATCCTTGTTGTCCTTCTCTAAAGCTGCTCCAACGTGTCTATATCCTTCTTAAAACGTAGCACCTACAACTGAACATAATAGTCCAGAGGAGTTCTCGACTAGCAAAGCGTATCATATAGTAGTCCAGATGAGGCCCGACTAACCTAGCATCCCTTGTCTTGGAAACTACAATTCTGTTAATGCAGGCTAAAATATTATTTGCTTTATTTGCTTCAGCAGCACCATGCTGCAGTAACCATATTTGCTGGGTCAAAATTGAAGATACTTTGGCTCTCTTGTAAATTATGTATCCTTTCCCCATCACCACCTTGGTGGGTGTTTGCGATACTGAGCAACGTGGTAATGTCAAGAATAGAAAAGAACAAGGAAAACATACTAAGGGCCTATACAGGTGGGTAGCATCCAGCTGCCCCTATACTGGCCAGATTGGTGCCACAGCAGCCGCACACAGTGGCACGGATCTGCTCCCTATAGGGAGCAAAAAGAAGCCACCCCAAGCAGTTTCCTGGAAGGGATGTCATAAGAATCGTGGCACGGCGTCATGGTGCCCCTTCCACACTGTGCCGTTTGGAGGCTTCACTACCTGTGCATCACCATGGCGTGCCCCGTGTGGATGGGAGAATGCCAAAATGGCAGTGCGGGGAGGGCTTTTTGCCTGTCTGTCGAGCCCCTAAGTGTTCTTTCATGGTTTCTTAAACCATCTAAAATCTGTTCCCTGGATTCAGTTTTGAGATGTACCCAAGCTGGTTCTGTTTTTCTTTTCTTTTGTTTTTTCTTTCATGGTTGGCTTGGACTATCCAAGATTTGTGCACCTGAAATTACTCCTATTATCTTCTTCCGCATTTCAGATTTCCTTCACCTCCTCAAAATGGCCTGTTGTGGTACATCCTGCAGTTCTGGATACGGTGGCAGCTATGGTGGCAGCTATGGTGGCCATGGAGGAGCTAGTGGAACCATGGTTGGTTATCTTCCAGGTCTAGAATCTCACATCTGCCCTGGTACAGTCACCTACGTGGCCCCTGCACCCCATATGAGAGATCTTGGCTGTCTCGATGTGTGTTGCCACAGCGTGTGCGTCCCTGATTGTTGCAGACCCTGTGGCTCTGGCCATGGTGGTTTCCATGGAAACGGAGGAATGAACGGCGGAGGCTTGATGGTCCACCTCAAAGACGCAAGTAGCACTGTGTGCATGCGAGCCCCATTCCTGTGCAGCGGAGTCCATTGCGGGGAAACATGTGTCTCATGCTGCGATTAACCCTGTGGGCCAAATTAAACCGACAAGCCGAAAGCCAAGGATCCAAGAAACCACTGAAGACATGAACAGACATCCAAGCTCAGGGGCATGATTTCCAGAAGGGATGCTTGTGTGCCAATCCAGCCAGAATTGGTAGGAGCGGCATGCAGCCAGTACTTGTGGAAATGCATCCCCGAAGGGTCTCTCTTCATATGCTAACTATCATTGCTTTTGTTTGTGGTCATTATTATTTTTTTCACTTTCATGGTTTAATTCACTCATGCTTTCTACTTCCTTATTTATTTCCGTGTTCCTTTATTTGTTTTTAGGAACACATACCTTTTTTTTCTACTAATGGGCCAGAAAGGCATGTTTTCCCTCACATCTCAGTTGCATCTAAGTGATGGCAAGTGTTTATTTATACTTCTAGGACAGAGTTGGATATCTAGAGCGGGTCAGGGGCCACCTTTATATAACTGGGCCCTTTGTGGGGGGCACACGGACTACCCAAAATTAACCAAACCAAAACATCCGAATGCCCAAATGTGGCTGGATCTCTACTTCTAGTTGCCTTGCAACCTATTTAAGTGATAAATTGTTGTACTTGGAATCCATTCTCTTGCTTAAACCAGAATATCAATCTGGGAATTCGACGATGTTAAGGGTCATAAAAATCAATTTTCTCCCCCCAGCTGTCCTATTTTGCCAACTCCTGTTCCAGAACCATATTTGCCCCTTTGAACTTTCCCATAGATATCAGGAGACCTCTGGTTTTGAAGCTCTGGTTTTGAAATCAGGAACCGGGGAAGTGAGCCAATTCGTTTAAGTGGTTTGAAAAGAACAACAACTAAAGGAGACACAACAGGTTTAAGGGGCAGAATGTTTTCTGTGGTTTGACAAAATGGTTGACCACTTGCTGATCATATGAGATCCAATTTTTGCAGGAATCATGTGCTGTGGGTGCTTCTTAGAGAGGGATTGCATGCTTACCTGAATGGCCAAATCTGTAACGGTGTACTATGCTTCTTTTATTCATTAAAATTTCACACAGCATTGCAAATTTCAGTCTCGAGAGTGTTATTTGTCTCATCTTTCAACAGCTGTCTTTAAAAAAAAAACCACATACAACAACAGCAACCATTAAACGTTTGTTTTAATTCATTTAATTCCATGTTAATTCATTTAATTCCAGGATAAAACCTTTCTTTGAAGACTCACATAAACACACACAGAGGGATCTTGTAGCACCTTTGAGACTAACTGAAAGAAAGAAGTTGGCAGCATGAGCTTTCGTAGACTCCAGTCTCCTTCCTCAGCTGCACTTAGTGTAGTCTATGAACGTTCATGCTGCCAACTTCTTTCTTTTGGTTAGTCTCAAAGGTGCTACAAGATCTCTCTGCATACTGAGTCTACAGGCTAACATGGCTATGTCTTTGAAATAAATACACAAAAACACATTAAGAGAATTCTGTGCAGTTCATGATACAAAACAGTGATTCCCAAACTCTGGTCTTCCTCGGCTTTCATAGTCAATACATTAGGACTCCGAAAGCCAACATCTCAAACACCTAGAAGGTCATATTTTGGGGGATCACTGGTAAAAAACAAGCCTTTGATGCAAGATGATGATGATGATGATGATGATGATGATGATGATGATGATGATGCAAGTTAATAATACAGTACTCTGATACATAAATAAGTTAATGATACAATTTTGACTGGGGGAGGTCAAATTGTCTCCATCTTCAAAAAGAGGGGAACAGAGAGGATCCCAACCATTATCGCCCAGTTAGGAATGATTTTAGAGCAGGTCATTAAACAGAGAATCTGTGAACATTTAGAAAAGAAGACCATAATGACAAAAAGTCAACCTGGGTTTCTCAAAAACAAATCATTCCAGACTAATTTGATTTCTTTCTCTCTCGCTCTCTCTTTTATAAAATTACCAGCTTGGTAGATGAAGGGAATGCTGTGGATATAGTATATCTTGATTTCAGTAAGAGTTTTGACACGGTTCCCAATGACATTATTGAAAACAAGCTTGTAAAATGTGGGCTAGACAAGGCAACTGTTACATGGATTTGTAATTGGTTGACTGACCGAACCCAAAGGGTGCTCAGCAATGGCTCCTTTTCAATCTGGAGAGAAGTGACCAGTGGGGTCCCACAGGGCTCTGTCCTGGGCCCAGTGCTATTCAACATCTTTATCAATGACCTGGATGACAGAACTGGGAGCATACTTATCATATTTGCAGATGACACCAAATTAGGAGGAATATCTAATACTCCAGAGGACAGGATCCAAATTCAAAATGACCTGAATAGACTAGAAAGCTGGGGCACACCTAACAAAATGAAATTCAACATGAAGAAATGTAAGGCACTGCACTTAGGCAGGAAAAAAAAGGAAATGCATAGATGTGGGATGGAGGATACCTGGCTTGGCAAGACTACACGTAAAAGGGATCCAGGATAATAAGTAGACCACAAGCTGAACATGAGTGAACTGTGCGATGCGGCAGCGAAAAAGGCCAATGCAATTTAGGCTGCATCAATAAAAGTATAGTGTCTAGATCAGGAGAAGTAATAGTGCCACTATATTCTGCTTTGGTCAGGCCTCACCTGGAATATTGTGTCCAGTTCTGGACAAAACAATTCAGAAAGGTCAGTGAGAAACTGCAGTGTGTCCAAAGGAGGGTGACTAAAATGGTGAAAGGTCTGGAAACCATGTCCTATGAGGAACGACTTAGTGTAAGGATATCTGCTCAAATTTTGGGTAATATTAATTAGTTCAACACACCAATATTGGGCTCCTTACAAGTACCCTTTTCAGACCGAATCCCAGCCTGTCTACCAATGGACCAGAACGTCCAGGAACTGACGCAAAGGCAAAGTCTTTGAATTTTAAGCTAGTTTATGATGCACAGGGGGACACACACTCACACACATACATTCACTCATGCAATCACTCAAGGCTAATAGAAGAAAGGGAGGAAAAGTGGAGAGAGAACACAAGGCCTTCTAATGGTAATACTCGCCTGAGATGGTTTCCCTCGGAATCAAGGTAGATGCAGCAACACTGAAGGAAAATGGGAAAGGGGTGCGTGGACCCATGCCAGGAGAAGCAGACTGACAGAGTGCCTGCCTGCCAACACATAACCCAAAAACCCACAAAAAAGTAAGGGGTCATTGACAGTCATTGAGGCTGCTCTTGGACCAAATTATGGCGAAGACAATAACAATCTCATTTGTCTATTATAAGGGTAGAGATGAGTTCTTTGGATGTTTTGGACTCCCTCCAAATGCTTCCAGTTCCAAAAAAAGCCAGCCAACCTGGCCATGGTAAAGAATGATAAGAGTTGAATTCCAAACACATGGATGGGGCAAAGTCTGTCCTTTATTGAGCATTTGACTTCCTTCCTTCCAAGTTTCATTCCTTTTGTATTTCCAGGAAAACCAAATCCTGTAAGGAACTGTTGAACAGGTTACATACATTAAGCCTAGAGGAAAGATAGTTAAAGAAAGGCAATAGACTCAGTCCTGCAGACAATCTTAGCAAGGCTAAACTCACTGAAATGATTGTTGAATAGTAAGTCAACCCTTGTCTGGTTGGAGATACTTTTCGGCCAACGATAGCTATATTCTTATACGTGGAATGCCTCTGAAAAGAGCAGGACTGGAAATGATGTGGGAACATTTCATTGAAAAAATTTTAGTAAATAAGGCAGTGGAACAGAATGGCTCATGATGTGAAGAATACTCCGTTTCTGGAGGTATTAAAGCAGAGACCAGTTAGCATCTGTTCCAGATACCATACTTGCATTCTGCATGAGTCCAAGGCTTAGCACCTGTCCAAGATACCATACTTGCATTCTACATTAGTCCAAGGCCTAGCATCTTGTTCCAGATACCATAATTGCATTCTGCATAGTCAAGGCTTAGCACCTGTCCAAGATACCATACTTGCATCTACCTTAGTCCAGGCCTGCATCTGTTCCAGATACCATACTTGCATTCTGCATGAGTCCAAGGCTTAGCACCTGTCCAAGATACCATACTTGCATTCTACATTAGTCCAAGGCTAGCATCTGTTCCAGATACCATAATTGCATTCTGCATTAGTCCAAGGCTTAGCATCTGTTCCAGATACTATGCTTGCATTCTGCATGAGTCCAAGGCTTAGCATCTGGTCCAAGATATCATACTTTGCATTCTGCCTTAGTCCAAGGCTGAGCATCTGTTCAAGTACTATTACTTGCATTCTACATTAGTCCCAGCTTAGCATCGTCCAAGATACCATACTTGCATTCTGCCTTAGTCCAAGGCTTAGCATCTGTTCAAGATACTATACTGGCATTCTCCATTAGTCCAAGACTTAGCATCTGTCCAAGTACCATACTTGCATTCTGCATTAGTCCAAGGCTTAGCATCTGTTCAAGATACTATACAGTGGGCCTTGGGTTACGAATTTATTCGTTCGCGGCCGCTTTCGTAACCCGAAAAGCCTTCGCAAGCCGAAATGCCATAGGCGCTAATGGGGAAAAGCCGCGTTTCGTGTGAAAAAGCGCCGAAAGCACCAAAAATTTTCTTCGTAACCTGAAAAAACATTCGTAACCCGGAACAATTATTTCCAATGGGTTTTTTCGTATCCCGGAAATTTCGTAACCTGGGTATTTCGTATCCCGGGGTACCACTGTACTTGCATTCTACATTAGTCCAAGGCTTAGCATCGTCCAAGATACCATACTTGCTTCTGCATTAGTCCAAGGCTTAGCATCTGTTCCAGATACCATAATTGCATTCTGCATTAGTCCCAAGGCTTAGCATCTGTTCCAGATATATGCTTGCATTCTGCCTTAGTCCAAGGCTTAGCCTCTGTTCAAGATACTATACTTGCATTCTACATTAGTCCAAGGCTTAGCATCTGTTCCAATACCATAATTGCATTCTGCATTAGTCCAGGCTTGCATCTGTTCCAGATACCATAATTGCATGCTGCATTAGTCCAAGGCTTAGCATCTGTTCCAGATATATGCTTGCATTCTGCCTTAGTCCAAGGCTTAGCATCTGTTCAAGTACCATACTTGCATTTCACATTAGTCCAAGGCTTAGCATCTGTTCAAGATACTATACTTGCATTCTACATTAGTCCAAGGCTTAGCATCTGTTCCAGATACCATACATGCTTCTGCTTAGTCCAAGGCTTAGCATCTGTTCCAGATACCATAATTGCATTCTGCATTAGTCCAAGGCTTAGCATCTGTTCCAGATACTATGCTTGCATTCTGCCTTAGTCCAAGGCTTGATCTGTTCAAGATACCATACTTGCATTCTACATTAGGTCCAAGGCTTAGCATCTGTCCAAGATACCATACTTGCATTCTGCATTAGTCCAAGGCTTAGCACGTTCCAGATACCATAATTGCTCTGCACTAGTCCAGGCTTGATCTGTTCCAGATACTATGCTTGCATTCTGCCTTAGTCCAAGGCTTAGCATCTGTTCAAGATACTATACTTGCATTCTACATTAGTCCAAGGCTTAGCATCTGTCCAAGTACCCTACTTGCATTCTACATTAGTCCAAGGCTAATACTGCATTAGTCCAAGACTTAGCCTCTGTTCAAGATACCATACTTGCATTCTGCATTAGTCCAAGGCTTAGCACTGTTCAAGTACCATACTTGCATTCTACATTAGTCCAAAGCTTAGCATCTGTTCCAGATACCATACTTGCATTGTACATTAGTCCAAAGCTTGCATCTGTTCAAGATACTATACTTGCATTCTACATTAGTCCAAGGCTTAGCATCTGTTTAGATCTATACTGCTTCTCATTGCCAGGCTTGCATCTGTCAGATACAACTTGCATTCTGCATTAGTCCAAGGCTTAGCATTGTTCCAGATACCATATTGCATTCTGCATTAGTCCAAGGCTTAGCATCTGTTCCAGATACTATGCTTGCATTCTGCCTTAGTCCAAGGCTTAGCATCTGTTCAAGATACCATACTTGCATTCTACATTAGTCCAAGGCTTAGCATCTGTCCAAGATACCATACTTGCATTCTGCATTAGTCCAAGGCTTAGCATCTGTTCAAGATACTATACTTGCATTCTGCATTAGTCCAAGGCTTACCATCTGTTCCAGATACTATGCTTGCATTCTGCATTAGTCCAAGGCTTAGCATCTGTCCAAGATACCATACTTGCATCTGCTTAATCCAAGGCTTAGCATCTGTTCCAGATACCATACTTGCATTCTGCCTTGTCCAAGGCTTAGCATCTGTTTCCAGATATATACTTATATTCTGCATTAGTCCAAGGTTTAGCATCTGTTCAAGATACTATACTTGCATTCATATTAGTCCAAGGCTAATACTGCATTAGTCCAGACTTAGCCTCTGTTCAAGATACCATACTTGCTTCTGCATTGTCCAAGGCTTAGCAAACTGTTCAAGTACTATACTTGCACTCTGCATTAATCCAAGATTTAGCCTCTGTTCAAGATACCATACTTGCACTCTGCATTAGTCCAAGGCTTAGCAACTGTTCAAGATCCATACTTGCTTCTACATTAGTCCAAGCTTAGCATCTGTTCCAGATACCATACTTGCATTCTACATTAGTCCAAGCTTAGCATTTGTTCAGATACTATACTTGCATTGTACATTAGTCCAAAGCTTAGCATCAGTTCAAGTACTATACTTGCACTCCGCCTTAATCCAAGACTTAGCCTCTGTTCAAGATACCATACTTGCATTCTACATTAGTCCAAGGCTTAGCATCTGTCCAAGATACCATACTTGCATTCTGCCTTAGTCCAAGTCTTAGCATCTGTTCCAGATACTATACTTGTATTCTGCATTAGTCCAGGTTGCATCTGTTCAAGATACTATACTTGCATTCTATATTAGTCCAAGGCTTAGCATCTGTCCAAGATACCATACTTGCATTCTGCATTAGTCCAAGGCTTAGCCGTGTCAAGATACCATACTTGCATTCTACATTAGTCAAGGCTAATACTGCATTAGTCCAAGACTTAGCCTCGTTCAAGATACCAAATTGCATTCTGCATTAGTCCAAGGCTTAGACAACGTTCAAGATACTATACTTGCCACTCTGCATTAATCCAAGATTTAGCCTCTTTTTCAAGATACCATACTTGCATTCTGCATGAGTCTAAGGCTTAGCATCTGTTCCAGATACCATACTTGCATTCTGCATTAGTTTAAGGCTTAGCATCTGTTCCAGATACTATACTTGCACTCTGCATTAGTCCAAGGCTTAGCATCGGTTAAATATACTATACTTACATTCTGCATTAGTCCAAGGCTTAGCATCTGTTCACGATACTATTCTTGCACTCTGCATTATTCCAAGGCTTAGCATCGGTTATATATACTATACTTACATTCTGCATTAGTCCAAGGTTTAGCATCTGTTCAAGATACCATACTTGCATTCTGCATTAGTCCAAGGCTTAGCATCAGTTCAAGATACCATACTTGCATTCTGCATTAGTCCAAGGCTTAGCATCAGTTCAAGATACTATATTTGCATTCCGCATTAGTCCAAGGCCTAGCATCTGTTCAAGATGCCATACTTGCATTCTGCATTAGTTTAAGGCTTCGCATCTGTTCAAGATACCATACTTGTTTTCTGCAATAGTCAAAGGCTTAACTTTGTTGAACTTCCGTGTTCCTTCTAAGCAGAGCTTGGAAAAAGTTATCTTTTGGGGAGGGGGTTCTAGATTCCTTTTGGCCATGAGGGATAATGGATTCTGGAAGGTGTGAAAAAAGAAAGAAAGAAAGAAAGAAAGAAAGAAAGAAAGAAAGAAAGAGTTAGTTTTCTGTTGTTCTCCTACCAGCTATGAAGCAAGACAGATTCCATTCAGTCTAGAAGTGTGATTCTCCCCCCCCCCACCAACAAACATGCATACTATTGTGAAGTCGAAAGTTTTCATGGCCGACATCCATAGTTTTTTGGGGGCTTTTTGGGCTCTGTGGCCATGTTCTAGAAGAATTTATTCCTGATGTTTCACCAGCATCTGTAGCTGGCATCGTCAGAGAATGCTGGCATGGAAGAGAGGGGTGTGTTTGTATACATACACGCACACACACAGACACATATACACACACACACTCCTCCCAACCCAGGGTCACACAGTGTGTGTGTGTGTGTGTGTGTGTGTGTGTGTGTATCCCACTCACTTCCATGCCAGCATTCTCTGAAGATGCCAGCCACAGGTGCTGGCGAAACTTCAGGAATAAACTCTTCTAGAACATGGCCACAGAGCCCCCAAAGCCCACAAAAACCTATGCATACTATTGCCTAGACAAGATGATTCTAGCTAGAAGGACACTTCAGCCATTATACAGAGAGAGGGACACAACTACTATGTTGTTAGAGTTTCTATCAAACACAAAACATCACGTTCCCAGTTGAAAAAGCCAAGAAAAAAAAATAGATGAATAATGTTTGGGTTGTGAAAAGGGATGCTGCCATGGTACGTTGTAAAGCGCATATTATTTTCTGAATAGATATTATGACAGGGCCTTGTACTGTCCTGGATTTCGGAGGTCAGTGACTCAACAGGCTCACAGTAGGAATGGAGCAGGACCAAGTTCTTTTATACTGTGGAGTTTCTTATTGTATTGTATTTATAGTCTTTTGTGGCCATGTTCTAGAAGAGCTGACATGATCCTGAAGGGGAAATTTGAATTGATTCCGATGCGCTTGTGGTTCACACTTGCGCGGAATTGATTTATCGAAAAAGATGCGGAAAAAAATCAGCGTCAAAAAGACACTGGTTAAATGGGTCTGGAGCATGGTGCCCCTCTCGGAATCACTTTGGCAATTCGGATTAAGTGGGAACCAGGGTCGTTTGAACCGATTCAAACCTATCCACGGTTTGATTTAAAAGGTAGTTAGAATGAGCCCTGGATTTCTATTTCTTATCTGTTCTCATTAAGTGAAAAAAGCCAACAGAACAATTCTATGCAAGAACTCTGAAAGTCGAATCGAGTGTAACGACAATTCCAGGTAGTTGCGCATAGGGCTGCAACCTGAAATAAATATAAGGGCAATTGCTTAAAATTGTGTGTGGTATTCTATCACTCAATAACGTGAAACCCCATGATTGCGTTCGGACTGACATCCCATTGCCTGAAATTGCGTTTGGTAGTCTATCACGCAATAATGTGAAACCCCATGATTGCATTCGGATTGCCATTGGATTATACTTCCAACTTCCCTTGTCTGATAAACTCCATAGGAATCACTGCGGAAGCGCCACGGAAGGAGCGCCCATTAAAAAGAATCTCATCCGATAACACATTCACCTTATAACATGAATTCGCATCTTTGGACCACAGTCACCCCGGATCTGAGCTGCAAAGTCTCCCAAAAGCTCCATGTTATAAACACCATAGGGACCACCACCTACTAAACATCTGACCACTGAGTTCTGGCTCATTTCATTCATTAAGCAGCACACATCCAAAGTAAAATGTCATGTTTATTAAGAACGTCCCGAGACAGTCATGAGTTTTGAATGCTTTGTACCTTCCATTGGCTGGAATGGAGCTGGACACCATTATCTGGCCTTCTAAATCCAGTGACCCACCACAACGAGTCTGTCACAGGTACATCATCTTCGTCGGCCTCGTTGTTGGATCTGCGGCCCATAATTACTTCTTATCCACATATAATAAGTTGTTAGCATGCCTGTACTTTAATGTATTTATGAGGGACTCTTTGGTTTAGTCGACTTTGCTGACACAGTAATAAGGATGGCTTGGATGCATTTCAGTTGAAACCTTTGTAGGAACACGTACCTGTAAATGTGCTTTTTGTGGTTCTGCTAAAAGATATAATTAAGGCAATGTCCTCCATGGCCACCATCCAGCATCAACTCGACACGTAAAAACAGTGCGCAAATAGGTGTTGCTTGGCGTTATTGAGTTATTAAATGCAGGTTTCCATTTTGGGCCATCAAGGTCAAGTCAGGATGAATTGAGTTTAACGAAAAGCTGGGATCCAAATGATGTTGTGTCATTGTTTCATTTGAAAAGTCTTTTTCTGTGGTCATGATTGTGATATCCAAGTCTCTTTTTGGTTTGAATGCAATACACCGATATTTTTCATACTCAAAGCAAACAGAAACCAATTTTAGCCATTTTCGTCTCATGATCAGAATGTATTCAAACCATTCAAAGACCATTCCCAGTCCAGGACTTATCTCACACAATTTTTGTTTGCACACAAAATAGTATTATCTACTTGGAGGGGAGATTTATCCTGGGAATATATAAAGTATTATGGAATATGGTACAGAATGTTTTTTCTAACACAAACTGATTGAAAGAATAATGTTAAGAACTTTGTCTCATGGCTTTCGTGGACCAAGTCTGCCATGTTGGCATTTGATACTGCCGATTTAATGCACTTTGAGATGGCTATGACTGCCATGGCTCACCTGCCATGGATCAAAGGGATTTGTAGTTTTGTGTAGTTCCTGTTAGAGAGCTCTGGTGCCACAACAAACTACAGTCCCCACAATTCCATAGTATTGAGTTATGGCAGTTAAAGTGGTGTCAAACAGGATCATTTCCACAGTGCCCACACCACATGCCTTGAAAAAGTGTGGTCACCATCACACTTGGAACGTTCATCTGAAGTAGAATTATAGAATCATAGAAGCATAGAATCATAGAGTTGGAAGAGACCCCAAGTGTCATCCAGTCCAACCCCATTCTCCCATGCAGGAACTCTCAATCAAAGCATCCCCGACAGATGGACATCCAGCCTCTGTTTGAAGACCTCTAAGGAAGGAGACTCCGCCACCTTCTAAGGGAATCTCTTCCACTGTCAAACAGCCCTTACTGTTAGGTAGTTCTTCCTAATGTTGACGTGGAATCTCTTTTCCTGCAGCTTGTATCCATTGCTCCTGGTCCTAGTCTCTGGAACAGCAGAAAACAAGCTTGCTCCCTCCTCAATATGGCATCCCTTCAAGTATTTAAACAGGGCTATCATATCACTTCTTAACCTTCTCTTCTCCAGGCTAAACATCCCCAGCTCCCTGAGTCGTTCCTCATAGGGCATGGCTTCCAGACCCTTCACCATTTTAGTTGCTCTCCTTTGGACACGTTCCATTTTTTCAACATCCTTTTTGAATTGTGGTGCCCAGAACTGGACACAGTATTCCAGGTGGGGCCTGACCAAAGCAGAATAGAGTGGCACTACTACTTCTCTTGATCTAGACACTATACTTCTATTGATGCAGTCTAAAATCGCATTGGCCTTTTTAGCTGCCACATCACACTGTTAACTCATGTTCAACTTGTGGTCTACTTGGACTCCCAGATCCCTTTCACACGTAGTTTCAATCAGCCAGGTGCCAACCATCCTATATCTATGCATTTCATTTTTCCACCCTAAGTGCAATACCTTACATTTCTCCATGTTGAAATTCATTTTGTTAGCTTTGGCCCAGCTTTCTAGTCTATTCGGATCATCTTGAATTTTGATCTTGTCCTCTGGGGTATTAGCTATTCCTCCTATTTTGGTGTCACCTGCAAATTTATAAGTATGTTCCCAATTCTTTCATCCAAGTCACTGATAATGATGTTGAACAGCACTGGGCCCAGGACAGAGCCCTGTTGGGACCCCAATGGTCACTTCTCTCCAGGAGGAAAAGGTGCCATTGTTGAGCAGCCTTTGGGTTTGGCCGGTCAACCAAAGTAGACAGTTTCTGTATAGAAAAGGCTAAATGGTATCCAATGCAGTTTCCCCCAAATGCGGGAAACTTGCATAATTTGTGGTATTCCCCCCCCCCCCCGGACCAAGCATAGTTGTAGGTCTAAAGTTGCCTAGTCTTTCCACATTTCGTCTCAGTTTGGGTTCCTTTCCCTTTTTCCTTTTCAGAGCTGTCTGGCCGTGGAAGATGCCGCCTCAGAGACTGGTCTAGTCTCTTTCTTTGGAGGTTTTTAAACAGAGGCTGGATGGCCATCTCTCTGGACAGCTTCGATTGTGTATTTCCATATAGCCCTTGAATAGCCCTTGTGGCCTCTTCTATCTCAATCAAGTTTATCAGACTAGCGTGTCTCCACAGGCAAACAGGAGTTAAATGGGAGTCATAGTGAAATAACACAATGTGAAATAGCGCGAAATGAATCCGCCATTCAAGTGGAGAAAACCAGCAGCGTTTCAAATTGGGAACTCAACCGAATTTAAAAAGCTGCTGGTTTCCTCCGCTTTCACTGCGGATTCACTTCTCATTATTTCTCGTTAACTCCGACGTCGGGTGAAAAACTTTGGGGCATTTCCGTGTTTCCTTCGCATTATATCGCGTTTAAATCCCATTTGCCCATGGGACCTCTATGAGTCTATGATTTATTTTCTGGTTGTACTGATTTGTTGTTATTTATATTGGCTCAACTCAAAATAAACCCTTTTTAAAAACTCAGGGGGGGATGCGACGTAACGCTCAGCCCAACCCAACCTTGTGTTTATCGCGTGGTCTTTACCAAAATGAAGGCAGCCAAGTTGATTTCCTTGTCACCCGGCCAGCTATAAAAGTATAAAAAGAAAGGAATTCCTGGAGCGTAACAGAGATGCCTTGTTAAATGGCGTTGGGAGAAGACCACAATTAGCAAGCTTTTTGTAGAGTCACACAACCAGAAGCAAGCACAAGGGAGCCAATAATTGGCACATGATGCAGGACTGTGTCATTTCCAACTCAGCTGCCCAGGACTGTATAAAAGCACCAGAAGCTGAGCTACCTTTCATCAGCTTCAGTTGACTTCCATACAACTGCTTCCCAAGACTTCTCTTTGGAGACCCAGGTAAGTCTTTGCTTTGGTGCGCTATGCAGTGGATGACGCAGCAGGTCGATCCAATCTGGGTTTTAGGTTGCATTTAAAGCTATCCAAGGGGTTGAACCCTATCTCTCCCTTAAATAACTTAAGCATCCCGGATAACCCCTTGAAAAATCGAGTTAAACCTAAATAAGAAAAGAAGGGATAAATAACTGCTGGGAATGTAATAAGATGGGGACATAATATCGTATGTGGTGGCAGCGTAAGAAGGCCAATATAATAGTAGATAATCTCATACAAGATGAAATAAGCGTGCTACCTTATATGATAACTGCCGCCCGTATGTTATATGCAACACATTGGAAATCGAATATAATACCATCAGTAGATGAACGGATAATAAAACTGAATAGCTTAGCTAGACTAGATAGTTTACCAAGGTACGTAAATGGAAGGACAGCCCAACAATATGAAGGGAAATGGGAAAGAAGTGTCAAAATTGTGGGAAACTAGGATAAGATTGTAAAATACAAAAAGATCATTATAGCCGGATCTTAACGAATCGTTTAGTTCAAAGAAAGATAAAACGTGACTAAAAATCTTAAGAACTCTAGCCGTAATATACTATAATAGGAAATAGATGGCATGGTATGAAAGGCACAAAGAAGAAATTTACTTGTTTGTCTGTTTATTTGTATTTTTTATGGTGAAAGAAAAAGAAAAGAATAATTGAGTTAAACCTAGAGCAGATCCACCACTCTTCCTGAAACGGTTGCTATCAGACAACACTGGAGCAATGGCTTTGATAGTCATGGGGACAAAAGACATGGAAGGTTGTTGCCTTCTTGCACTCTTTCCAGGACTTGCAAGATGCATCCAGTTGGCTACTTTTATGAGTAAGACCCTGGATGAGATTGAGTGAGAATTCCACTTCTATCCATATATATATATATATATATATATATATATATATATATATATATATGAATTGACCAATATTTATAGCCTGTCTTCCATACCTTCCATCAGTCGCAGTTGTTGTCAAACCTTAGGAAGGGTTACTTCTGCTGCTTCTGCTTATCCTTAGGAAGGATGGAAATTCAGACACGAAGATGCAGTTGCTCTGGACTTGGAGGAAGGAAGGCTCAAATACAGAGAGCATCCCCCCTTTTCCTTCTCCCTGGAGCCCAGACCAGCTACATCTTCATAACCTAAATTGCCCCCTAATTCCATCTCCCAGGGCTTGAAGTAGTCAGATGGGAGGAGATTTGGGTCAAAGCGTACAAAGAGTACCCCAGGGCAGTAGACATTTCATAGCAAAGATGGCTCTGTTTTTCTTCATGGTTTGCTTGGACTTTCCAAGTATTGTCGACTGGATTTTCTCCTGAAAAACACTTTGACTGTTAACATCATCTGCATTTCAGGTTTGCTTCACGTCCTCAAAATGGCCTGCTGTGGTACATCTTGTGGCTATGGATGTGGATACGGTGGATGGGGTGGATATGGTGGAAATGGGAGCTTCGGTGGAAATGATGGAGTGCTAGCTGATCGTGGCTGTGATAAATCAGTTGGAATCACACATCATGGTTGCACTCTGATATACCCACCACCAAGGATGCATGACAATTGTGATGCTCAAGTATGTTGGCGTGAAGTCGGTGATGCTGAATGTTGCCAACTCTGTGGTCCTGGGTCTTACTCAAGAGGAAGCGGAGGATATCACGGTGCCCCAGGCCTGGTGGTTACAATGAATCAAGCAGGTTGCCACGTGCGCATACCACCCAAATGCCTGTACAGCAATTACCAATGCGCTGATGTGACCAGCTCATGTTCCGACTCATGCTGTGGGCCTTGCTGAGATCTGACGAGCATTACTCCAGAACAAGGAAAACCCAGGAACAAAACACAACATGGCTGAACGACGTGGGTGCGGCTTCACAGTGCTGAAGACCCTTCCTCCTCCATCTTGCTGAATGTGATGGGACATGGGGGTCTTTAGCCTCTTTCAATCCCTCTTGGTGTCTCTCTACCTCTTTCTTTCTATCTCTAGATAGATCGATAATGATGCCAATAGTTACTTGATATTTTTTTTTCATTCTTTTTATATTCATTCTATTTAATTTTTTTTTCATAGTCAGTCTAATTGTTTATTCCCCTCTGCTGGGAGAGGATTGACCAAATGTGCTGATACTCTTACGGTGCCCATTTTAAGGCATCGTGCCTCACCTTGCTTTTCAATTGTATGCAACTTTTGTCTTCTACCATTAAAATCTCCAGTGCATTGCAAGTATGGGCTCGTCTGGTTCATTTATCCCCAGGTTTCCTTCTTGGCAACACATGGGTGGAGGTGAATCCTGGGCCATATTTCCACTAAAATGGCCCCAAGGGTAAAATGCAAAGTGAACATCTCTGCTGCTTCTTAAAGGAATCCTCAAAGGACTTATGAGGGCATCCAAACCATCTAAACATTTAAATGGAGGAGGAGGAACTAAGGCGATTGTATGGGAGATTCCAAATAAGTCTTTTCTTCAACCAAGGGTGGAGAAAGTGTAGGCTGAAGGCCACATTTGGCCTCTGGGACCTTCCAAGTGTGTTTCTTGCAGCATCCTGACCCAAGTGTGTTTTTGA
>NC_056530.1:9629515-9668519 GCF_019175285.1 Sceloporus undulatus
GGGAAAGTATTTAAATCTTTCTGGAGGCAACATGTTTTCTCCTGGGGCTTTCCTCAGAGCAAGAGTTGCAATCAACTTCTTTATCTCAGACAGAGACGCAGGGGACCTAAAGGGGAAACAAGTAGTTTTGAAAACAACGGGTGATTCCTCAAGGATATAGCTTTGTAAAGCCTGCTAAAATGTCTGCACCATCGACATGCATTGTATCAAGGTGGGCTCCATTAACAAGGATAGAAGACCTCTAAAACACTCAGCCCTGGATTGTGTATGCTTACACCATGGGAAACCCTAGCAAAAGATGTGACTTGAAAGTCTTGTCCAAAATTAGTACCCTCCGCTTATTTCAACCCAGCCCCAGTTCTAATGTTATACAGTCCGTCCTTGCCTTACGCGGGGGATCCATTCCGGATCCCGCCGTGTAAGGCGAATTCCGCCTATGCTCGAGCCCCATTGGAAACAATGGGGCTCGTGTGCAGTGGGGCGGTGGCGCAAGAGAGCGCGGGGCGCAATGGACGCGCACACCCATTTAATTGAATGGGACGCGCCACTCCTTCCGCCCCGCCCGCGCCCTGAGGCTTGAGTGCGTATGCTCAAGGCCACGTATGGCGCTCCTGCGTATGGCGCGGGTGCGCTGTAATCTCTGCACAACAGGAATCTTGGGGAGGAATATCGACACTCCAGAAGGGTAAGGGTTTCAGATAAATTATTCCATATGCTATTGAGACCTACCGTTTTTATATATAAACCACATGGAAAATAAACATTTAAACAGATTAGAGAACAGAAATATACGTTCTTAATCAAGATGGTCTATATGTGAAGTCGAAGGCTTTCATGGACAGCATCCATAGTTTTTTGTGGGTTTTTCAGGCTCTGTGGCCATATTCTAGAAGAGTTTCTTCCTGATGTTTCGCCAGCATCTGTGGCTGGCATCTTCAGAGAATGGTCTATATACATTGTGGGAAAAGAACTAGCTAGTGGTTCAATATTGACTTGCAAATCAACTAAGATCGGTGTAGTAAGGCTGCCACTACCACAGCATCTAGTACTTATTTTGACAGCGTATCCTTTTAATTTAGAGTGCATAATGTGTGTCCGTGGGGCTACATGAGCTCCCAAAGCTTCCTTTTTTAGGCCCTCTGCCCTTCCAGTCTCATCCTCATTATGATTTAAAGCAAAGTGCTGGTCGGTTTATATGACCGTCGTTCCCATTTGAAACAGGTTCTAATCCTAGTGTGATCGTTTTCAATCGCAATGAAGTGAGGCAAAGGCCAAAAAACCCCCGCTCTTTCTTGACACTAGTTCTTTGGTGGCTCTTTTGGAAAGAATCATTTCCGGACCATGTTCAACAAGTGGGAACGACGGATCTGAATCACATCTTTCTAGTTAGGAGGGACTAATGGCAGAGGGGTATTTACCATCCTTCTTCAGTTTTTTGGTAATCAGTGCTGCTTAGGATTGGATTGACATTCATTTTGAAGTGGTGCAAACTAGTGGAGATGACAATCGTGCCAAAAAAGAAGCAACGACAGGAAAGATCCGCTTTCATAGTGGGAATGATGGACCTTTTGGAATCGCTTTACCAACACAGGGCGAAGGTGAATCTCAAACCAGTTTAAATGTAAGTGGGAATGAGCCCCAGATACCCCACACCACAAGGGTGAGGATGATTTACTTTACCTGGAAGCCGCAAGGAGAAATGATTTCCCTTTTCATTGGTGTTGTTGAGTTGTCCCCCTTGTCGTAGTTCACATTTAAAATTACTAGCCAAAATCCTAGATCAGATACTTAGGCCCTGGATAGATGGGGCAAAAGGCGCTGGTTGAATGGGTCTGGTGCATGCCTCCCTCCCTCACCGAATCACTTCAGCGATTCGATTTAAGTGGGAACCAGGATCGTTTGAACTAGTTCAAACTGAATTGCGATCCAGTTTAAAAGGTAGTGGGAATGAGGCCCTGCTCTACTTGGAACTGAAAAAATAATATTCACCCTTAGTTTTTTTGTGGGTTTCTCGGGTTATGTGGCCATTCTCTATAAAAGTTCACCCTGCTTGATCTCAGTTGAAGTGTCAGTTTAAGTGATTCAAAATGTAACTTAGGATCTTCAACATGAAAAATATGTCCTTCACCATTAAATGGTAGTCCATCTCTCCGTCTGTGTGCACCTGGTGCCACAAGGTGGAGCCAGATGAACGCAAACAGAGACAGGACTAATAACTCAACCCAAGCAAAGGAGGAGACAAATTCCAAGAGACAGAGAGGAAGACGATGATAACAAAAGAAGACAAGTGTATGCTTGGTCCTTTCTCTTTTCCATAAGATGTTGCTTCTTATCTCCTGGGACTTTGAACCTGCTTATTATGTGTCCTCTAAATTCATTATTTTCTGGGCTGAACATCTGAAGCTCTTCCAACCATCTGTGAAAGTATTTGTTCTTCAGACCTTCTCACTAAAGTCTTTTAACACATCGATTTGATCATTCTAAATATGATTTGATTTTGGATAAACTTGTTATCCAACACCGGCAATTTAAAAAGAAATACATTTCACACATATACACACTAAAACCTTTGATTTTTATTTACATTACGATAAACATTTTTTGGGTATCTAAAAATGTAAAAAGGGTGCCTATAGTCGTGGGTGATCCCTTTTTAAATTCCCCCTCCCATGAACCACACTTTGCCCACCTCTGATCTAGTCTAATCCGCTGCCAGTGCAGGGATCCACTGCTAAAACACTCCCAAAAGATCACCGTCTTTCCAAAAACATTCAGCTAATGAAAGTCTGCCTACTTGTGATTGTTTTCATCCTGTCCTTCTTATTCAGAAGGACCTCCTATTGTGCTTGATGGGACTCACTCCCAGGAAAGCGATGAATGAATGTCCATTTGAGACATGATACAAGTATTTAAATCCATAAATATTTTGCGTTCACATGTGAGGATGAATTATTATGGAAGTCTCTTCCCCAATGTAGGAGAAAACAAATACTCCCCCTTAGTTTTCTGCTCGTATTTTAACGTCCCAAATTGTTGCGCCAGAATTATTCTACAGGAAAAAAATAACAACATATGGTTGTTGTTTTTTTGTTTTTTTGCACAAAACCCCACAGAAAACAGTTAACTTGGGCCCCATTCCCACTTACAAATAAATCGGTGTGCGATCCGAATCAATGGATCGATTCAACAGTGGAGCGTGGTTCCCACTACATTTGTCCCGATCGCATTTTTTCCCCTTCTAAAATAACCCACTTGAATGAATCGATTCAAAATGATTCAGTTCCGGCCGGCTGAAGGAGAAATTTAAATCGATTCCGATCCGCATGTGGTTCTCACTTCCGCAGATTCGATTATCGAAAAAGAAGCGGGGAAAAATCAACACCAAAAAGATGCAGGTTAAATGGATCTAGCGCATGGCCCCCCTCTCGGAATCGCTTCAACAATTTGGATTAAGTGGGAACCAGGGTCCTTTGAACCGTTTCAAACCGTTCATGATCCGATTTAAAAGATAGTGGGAATGAGGCCATGGAAACAAATCATTATTAATATGCTTCCCAGTCTTAATGATGACCCTTTTCATTTCCCAATAGACTTTGGAAGCATTTACATGACCCATAACATAACATGAGATTACAATAGGGACATAACCAGGAAGTAACTGTAACTTTGGTTTTTTTTGCCTAAATTCTATTGCTTTTCCAAACTAGAGTAGACTCATTGAATCAATTGTGTTGACTTCCCATTAAACAATTAATTGAGTCAGTCTATTCCAGTGGTACTTATCCAGGGGATTGAGTCCATTTTGTGTATTAAGATTTCTTTTCTTCAGTTGGAGTGTAGCAATTCACAACCATTCAAGACCCGCTATAGTTATCACCTCAATGTATTTCTAACACATTCCCTCTCTTGTAAACACACCTATCCACATATATACATGCGGACCAATTTCCAATTGATTTGGCAATAGATTCATGACTGATCAAAGGATGCATTTCTCCACTTGGTATATAATAGTCATATACTCATTACCATAAGATGGGATGCTGACTTGGAAGTCGAGAAAGTCCTGGTGATCTTGCAGCAGGCATGACAGAGAGGAAAGTTGTTTGTCTTAACACACCCACTTCATGGGCATAGAAAGATCTGGGTTATCCTTGTCCAGAATAGCAAGCTGGACTATTACAAGGAGGCAACTGAATTATTTTCAGTTGAGTTCCTAACATAGATGGAGAGAAGCGATGACATCTGAAGCAGAAACATTTAGAACAGTGGTTCCCAAACTTTGGTCCTCCAGACATTTTGGACTTCAGCTCCCAGAATTCCTGATGACTGGTCAAGCTGGAAGGGACTTCTGGGAGCTGAGGTTCAAAACTCTGGAGGACCAAAGTTTGGGAACCACTGATTTAGAAACTAGTATCTGTTTGAGATATGGAGTGTAAAGGTGACACCATTGGTGACCAAAGATGACTTGAAGCCACTAATCCTCTGAATTTGCACAGCTCCAAGTTGTCTTATGAAGTGAAAAAAGGCCAAAAAGGGGGAATGAACAGATTGTGTCAGCACTGATAGGAAACTCCAACCTAAGGTCAGGGCCTCTGGATCTGTGGAGAGGACAAACAGTCTACCCAACCAACACTCACAATGTTCCAATACTGCCAACGCTGTCCAAACACTATGTCCAGGCCAATGGCTCATCCAGCCCAGGGTGTCTTCTTCTCACCTCTTCCAACCACCCAATGATTCTCATCCCCTCACAGGCCCCACCTGGGATACTGTGTCCAGTTCTGGGCACCACAATTCAAAAAGGACGTTGAGAAACTGGAGCATGTCCAAAGGAGGGTGGCCAAAATGGTGAAGGGTCTGGAAACCATGCCCTATGAGGAACAACTTAGGGAGCTGGGGATGTTCAACCTGGAGAGGAGAAGGTTAAGAGGTGATGTGATAGCCTTGTTTAAATATTTGAAGGGATGTCACATTGAAGAGGGAGCAAGCTTGTTTTCTGCTGCTCCAGAGAACAGGACCCAGAACAATGGATGCAAGCTCCAGGAAAAGAGATTTCACCTCAACATTAGGAGGAACTTCCTGACAGTAAGGGCTGTTTGACAGAGGAGAATGGTTTGGACATGTGTTCTACATGATTTGGCCCCCATGTGCATGAACAGAGCAAGAATGTTTCTTTTCCTCCTTGTGGGTCACGGGCCCCGTTAAAGAATATGGAAAGCTGCATGTAAATCATTGACCCCCTCAGGCCTAAAACAAGAGTGGGAGTTGTATGGCTCTCCAGATATCGTTGGACTGCCTGAAACACTACAGACAAATGGTATGGAATGCTGGGAGTTGCAATCCACAACAACTGGAGTGTAAAACAATTCCCACCACTGGCCTACAATCTACTGCGTGTCCCAGCCAAAGCTAGCTAATGCATTCAACACTGCAGGGGTGTTGAATCTGTTCTCGGTTTTACTGTTCTTCCTCCCATAGCTTCCCTGTGAAGGAGCTCTACAATTACATTCCTGTAATTGTTCATCTATTTTTGACCATGTTCAGTTCAGTTAATAAGGCAACATGATGCTCCATAAATCCTAAGGACTAGTAGTTTACAGAATGGCCTTATAATGTGTCACTTTTACAATCCAGAGCTCAAAGCAGAATACAAGCTTGTAAATGTTGTCATGGCTTCACTCAAACTATATTAAGAACTGAAATATATATATATATACATACAGTATATATATGCATTCCTGAATTGGACCCACTGGCTGTTTCTGGGAACGCACAATACCAGCCTCATTGAAGCAATGAGATTTTGACTTCACATTAATTGCCATTATTCTCTCCTATGGCATCTTGGGATTTATCATTTGTTGTGGTTCCAGAACTCGCTGACTCAAAACTATAAATCCCATAATTCCATAGCATTGCGCCATGACAGGTAAAGTGGTGCCAAACTGCACTAATTCTGTTGGGCAGATGCAGCCTGTTATAAATATTAAAGTACTATTCAGCAATTGAGTCAATGGGACTATGCTAGTTGGGACTATTGATTAATACATTTATTTATTTCTTTTCTATGCCACCTTTCTTTCAGAAAGGGACCCAAGGTGACTTGCAAAATAAAACCAAGCAGATTTGCAATTGGATTTAGGACTAGAATCTTAACTAGGTGTGCTTTTATCCCAGTTCAACTCAAGCGGGTATTAGAGGATGCACATATCTTAGGCTTTGAGTTCCACAGCACTGAAAAATAGCTCTGTTTTTGTTGTTGTTGTTGCTGCTGTTGTTGTTTCCCCCCAATGTCCAAGTACCTAGAAGGAGTTAAAAACAAAGGTTCATTCCTATCAATTAATTCATGGCTGCCATATTCTTATTCCGACCATCTCTGGTGTCCCATCTGCTCTGGAAGTTAGTATGATGACCGGTGGCTCAGAGAGCTGAAGCCGTTGTGAAATTTTGAGAAACGGGGCGGCTCATTCATGATGCCTCTTGGTGTTATAGACTTGCCATATATTTCAGCCCAGGGCCGGGAAGGCCTTCTGATGTTAGGCATAGGACGTTTCATGGGATACAAAGAGCTGCCCATGATGGCAAGGGCTGTTGACGCTGTCGTCTCCTTGCTGCACAATGCATGGGTCTTATTGCTTTCCAAGGCCGGGGGATCCTGGGCGCATGGTTCCAGCACTTCCACTTTGCAGGTTTCGGGGAAAACTTTAAGAAGTGGTGCAGGCAAGTCTATCACTACAGGAGGTGGCGTCACTACAAACTTCATCTCTCGTCCCTCAGAGATGCACGAAGAAGGACCCAACAGCCCACGGACTGTAGCGCAGTCCTTTGCGCGGGCTGATAGGATTTTGACTTCACCGCCATCTTCCTCACCACTGGTGATGGCACATCGTTCCCCGCTCGTAATGGCTTCGGGTCCTTCACACTGGTTGTAGATCTCCACCACACACTCCTCCGCCAGAACTTCAACCATAGGGCTCTGAAGGGTGATTTCAATCTCTGGTGGGTATACCACCACCTTGGTACTCTCTCCTTGTACCACACACTGGGCATCACTGTTAAGCCCACATGGGACTGAGGTGGAGCGATACATGCCCTGCGGGGCAAGGGAGCAGTCAGAAACAGATGTGGAGCGTTGAATGGCAAGTGGGTGGGAACCACTGGGCTCACAGGGGGTTGAGGTCTCTATGAGGCATTCGTTGGGATGGCTGGTGAGCACTGGCCCTGGCATTTCAATGCAGACAGGTGGGGGATAGATCACGAGTTGTGAGTCTGAACAGGTGGCTGTGCAACATGGGGTGTCTCCGCCAGAAATGGCGCGTAGGCCTGACGACTTGGTGGCGATTGCCGTGGAGCATCCGTCGCCGCACAGCTCAGAGCCATTGGTGAGACACGACGTCTTGGTTTCCACCAGACACTTACCAGGGTTCGTGGTGAGAGAAATTCCTGGCATGGTGACAACGATGGGTGGGGGGTATATAATCATTTTGGAATCTGGACATTTGGAGACACATGGTTCCGTCACACATTTCACGGCTGTGCCAGACATTTTGACGGGATGAGGGTCAGCCTGGGAGGAAAACAGGATAAATAAAAAAGAATCAGAATTACATTTAGCTATGGAGATTGATTCCCCCCACCAAGATCTTGCCCAAGATCTTCCAAATTCATTGAAATGTCATCTACATAGGGGGCATGTCTACATAGACCAAATGAGCCAGTCCCTTCCATAGCCCAAGCCCCAACTCAACTGCAGACTGTCTTCATGAAGTGAGGCCAGTTCTGCATTGAATCTGGGCCATCCCTGTCTTAAATATTAACACGATTTACCTTTTGCTCTGGATTTTTCAGGAAAATCTGGAGCACGCTGGAGAAATGCAGGTGTCTGCTTACACAGTGTCCCACTGTGCTAGTGGGCACCACCACTGCTGGCATGGGTTGAGGCACCCAGCAATGTCTTGTTCTTGACCTCAGAGAAAGCAGCTCATTCCAACAGTGGTAATGCCCAGTGGCACCATGAAATGTTGTATAAGCCATCCAGCATCACTCTAGTATGGGGGAATTCAGGACACCTTGGGGGCCAGAATACTCCGGGCACAACCTGGGGTATTCTGGACAGTGTAGATCCCCCCTAAGTGTAGCTACCACTATGATATGTAACCACATAATTTTAAGTGGTAGAATTCAAAGATATAACCATGTTAATCTGTAGGACAGCGGTTCTCAACCTGTGGGTTGCAACCCCTTTGGGGGTCGAACGACCCTTTCACAGGGTTGGCGCAATAATCTATAATATTCTAGTGCAGCAGTTCTCAACCTGTGGGTTGCAACTCCTTTGTGGTTCTCAACCTGTGGGTCGCAGCATTGGGAAGGGTGAGAACCACTGCTTAAATCTACTTCCTCAGATGCACGTCCAAATGCATCTGGGGAAGTTGATTGAAGTCTACGAAAGCTCATGCCAACAACTTCTTTCTTTAGTTAGTCTCAAAGGTGGTACAAGATCTCTCTGCGTACCCCTAATTCTAAAATGCTCATGGAAGAATCCAGAAAAGGTGTAATATTTTTATCCTTGAGTCCCTATACCAGGAGGTGAGATATAAATCAATCAAATCCCAAAGGTGGGATATAAATCAATCAAATAATAGCAATAATAGTGCAGGCACCAACAAATGGGGCCAGTACTCTAGGCCCATTTTATCCAACTGCCTTTGCAAAAATGCCAATTGCTTTCAGTCACAAATGACCCACTTGTTTCCACTGGTCCAAACTGGTCCCATCCCTTTCAGTTCTTGATGCCATTCTTAATTACCGGTTTGGCTTCTTTACACCTCCCACAGGCATTGTATGGCCTACTTCTTTTCACGATCTTTAATTTTCCATAGCACGACCCACAGAAATTCCAGAACATCCCATTCCTGTGCAGGTGAGTTCCAGCCCTGACCACCCTTTGTTTCCGAAAGCGCCACCCATCCCATGCCTGTCTTCCTGGTCACACTTTCTCCTCCCTTTTCTAACCTGTTCCACTTCCCTTTTCTTTTTTCCCAATCCAGATTAGCAAGAACCTTTTGTTTTCCTTTTCTGAATGTTAACTCAGCTACATACCTGCTTTTTCCTGGCTTGTCACTAAGAAACCTCACTCCACTCGTCCGGAGTGTAGAGCTATTTCCCCAGCTTTATAGCTTGCAAGAGGACTCAGGCACTCCCTTTTTTGTTTAATTCCTTCCTCTCAGCATTGCTAATTAGGAACTCCAGCAGCAACTCTTGAAAGCTGAGGATTTGCTCAGGGGCATTGCATGGAAGGAGACACGATGTTAGACTGGTTTGGAGAGGGGAGTCATCCTCATCCCAGAATGAGTGCAAACAAGGAACTGGGAATGATGCAGCATGACACTGCTTCCATGGCTCAATGCATTGGGATTCTTGGATTTGTAGCTTTGAGAGCCATTTAGCCTTCCCTGTCAGGGAACTCTGGCATGCCCACAACACTACCAATCCCAGAATTCCATAGCATTGAGCTGTGGAAGTTGAAGTGATGTCTGACTGCTTTACAGTGTGGCAGCATCCTAAGGGAGAGAATAAGCATTTGTGGGACTCATTCCCACTTACAGATAAATCGGTGTGCGATCCGAATCAATGGATCAATTCAACAGTGGAGCATGGTTCCCACTACATTTGCCCCAATCGCATTTGCCGCTCTAAAATAATCCACTTGTGGTTCACATTCATGCATGAATCGGTTCAAAATGGACCCGCTCCAGCTGGAAGAAGGGAAAATTTAAATCCATTCCGATCCGCATCTGGTTCACACTTGCACTGAATCGATTTATCGAAAAAGATGTGGAAAACATCAGCATCAAAAAGACGTGGGTTAAATGGGTCTAGCGCATGGCCCCCCTCTCGGAATCTAAATTATGGCATCGCTAAGAAGAGGTTCTCATGGATTATTATTAGAGGAGGTTTGCCATTGCCTTGCTCTGAGGGGAAGAGAAGGTGATGTGCCCAAGTGGGTCTCTATGCCCAAGTGGTGATTCAAACCTTGATCTCCCTTAGACTTAGTCCAACACTCATACATGACACCATACTGTCTCTTATCTATTGGATGATCACTTGTGGAAAAGCAGAAAAGAGAGGGGGAAAGTAAGGGTACAATCCTCACTGGTTATTTATAAGGTGTACAATATCATCTGGTGGAGATCCATATCACTAATGACTTTTTCACACGATGAAAATTGGAAGGTAAACTGAATGCCAATACAGAGTCATCCATGGGATTTCACATTATTTTGAAAGAGAATATCAAATGATGTCAGAGGCAACCGAAAGACAATCCATACGCAATCACAAGTCATCCCAAAAATAGCTGCATTTGGAAAACTATCCAATTTGTAAATCCTTTTCCATGCCGAATTTACAATCAATTCGAATTTGCATTGGTATGAAATGCGACTCCAGTTTGACCTTGGGATTGCCTGCGTTACAAACAAACTACAGTTCCCATGATCCTTTCTTGCCTTTTCCTTTGTTGCCAATTTCCTTCCTGTACTCCCTGCAGAGATGAAAGCAACCGTTTTCAAGTGCATTAGAAAAGGGGGTAATGTAAAAATGAGGAGCCTAAGCATGCCTTGTGCCTCCACCTTATTTCTATCTACTTATCCCTTGGTCTGGAACTGTAAAATCTAGATGCGATCCTAACCTCCTCACATATGCGCAAACATGCTAATTCTCAAGTAAGAAGCCGATGGGTATGTACAGATCTGATGAATTCATTTGCATTGGCACTGATCTCTCTTTTGGATGGGTGCTCTATTCTGCATTGCGTGTGATGAGCTAGTATGTAATTGTGTGCGTTTTTGCATTGGCCCCACTTTCTTCTCCTTTCGGGATGGTGATGCATTCCCCCATGTAAAAAAGCCCCAAGCATAATAAAGTCTATAGGACTTCAGAATAGAGGAAGGGAGAATGTGTGAAGAGCAGAAAAAACCCATCGTAGGACTCAAGGGAGGGATCATTTGTGAGGTTCCCCACAATGAAGGAGAAAGCTCAAGAGAAGAAAGAAACAGAGGCCCCATACAAACAGGCCAAAATAAAGTTGCTTCGGGTCACTTTGGAGGTATGCTGTTTAAATGATGCATGCATACTAAGGGTCCGGAAGCTGCGTCAAAGCTGTGCTTCAGTCCTTAGGACTGGATTGTGGCTTTGGCATGGCTTCTGCACTCTTAGGAAGCATGCATAATTTAAACAGCATACCTCCAAAGTGATCCAAAACAGTTTTATTTTGGCCTGTCTGTATGGGACCTGAGATTCTCTTTCCTTCAATACTGAACGGAACCTACCTTCTGAATCCTATCAGATTCTAACTGTCATTGGAAAAAGAGAGAAAGGGCAAACACTGCAAAGGTACAATGATTCAAAAGAGAGTGCTACGGTTTGAAGAAGCAGCTTCATGGGTGTAGTTCATGTATCTGAGTCATCGTACGCTGCAGGGAAAGGTGGAAATCAAAACCGAAGATGCCCACGCATGATCACGAGAAGGAGGAAAAGTATCTCCACATTCTGCGAGTGTGGTGCACTGGTTAGAGAGTTGGACTAAAAATCTGGAGACCGGGGTTCAAATTCCCACTTGACCATGAAAATCCACTTGGACTACCAGACTCTTTCAGCCTCAGAGGAAGGCCAAGGCAAAACCCTTCGATACGTGACAGTCAAATTCTTTGCAGGGTTTTAAACAGAGGCTAGATGACCACTTTCAAGAGTGCTTTGGTTTTGATTTCCTGCGTGGCAGAAAAGTGTTGGACTGGATGGCCTTTGAGGTCTCTTCCAAATTTATGATCCTATGAAATCTTGGGTCAGCCCTCTGCAGCCATAGATTTTTTTAATCCATGGATTCAAGCATCCACAGCTTGCAAATATTTTAAAATATATCAATTCGAAAATGGTGTATCAGGGACACCATTTTGCTATGCCATCGTATTTCGTGGGACTTGGGTATCCATGGACTTTGATATTCACAGGGGAGCCTGAGCCCAAAACCCGGCGGATACCAAGGGTCCACTGTACAACATCCACAAGACAGCGATACCTTTATTTAGCCAACTCCAAAACATTAAGCTTCACTAGCGGGTGACTCTAAGATCATCTTTTGCTTTCCTCCTTTGTGATTTTTAACACCTTTGCCTGATAAAGAAGGCTGTGAAACTTTAAAGGCTTGCATGATGTGTTTTATTCTTTGGAGTTGGCTGAATGAATGTATCGCTGCTTTGTGGATGTTGGATTTTGTTGCATATATTATAGGGCAGAGCTCCGATTCTAAAAAAGAAAAGAAAAACCCTTCTACAAAGTAGTCTCTTAATGTTTTCAGTGGTCAGAGACATTTGGTGGACTATTTTACAGGGGTGGAAAGATAGAGGGAAAGAGAGAGAAAGAGAGAGGGAAGAGGGAAGAGATGAAAGGAGGGGGAAAAGAACATCGTTGACTAATATCGGAGCACTTGTTCTATTGAAGCGGATGCTGCTTTGTCAGAGACGCTCGGGCAATTTGCCAAGCATCTTAGTGATATTATAGCACAGAGAACAGGGTGGGGATGGCATTCCAGAACTTGTCTTCTTTTATTTTAATGGCGGCATTTAAACAAAACTAGTTGGGGCAGATTGTGGGTAATGCTGCCTTGGTTTCTATTACATGTCTTGTGGTGGTAGTGGGGAAACTGGTTTGTCCAGAGGAGTCAGGGATGGAATGACTCCTGAATTCGGGACAGGCCTGCCGTTCTTGTTGGCGTCTGCCTTGGTATAGGACAGAGATAGGCATCGGTAAACCCTGCAAACTCATGTGCCCCCCATAAGGCTCTTCTTGTGCTCCTCAGTCACTCCAGACTACCCAGAGTAGGACAATCTGTACTGCAGAATTAATGCCGTTTGATACCGCTTTAACTGTCATGGCCCCATCTGATGGAATCCTGGGGATTGTAGTTTGTTTTGGCACCAGAACTCTCTGACAAGAAGGTTAAATGTCTCACAGAACTGCAGATCCCAGACTTCCGTAGCATTGAGCCACGGCACTTAAAGTGGTGCCAAACTGCATATGTTGGATGGCAGCTCCCTTTATCCTCAGTCAACAAGATACTGGTCATGGTGGTAGGAGATTATGCTGGGTGTCGACCAACACATTACTCTGCTCACAGGGGATGATGGGAGCTACTTTCCGATACATCTGTTGGGGAGGCAGGTATAAGACAATGGGCATGCCCACGTTGATAGAAACTACTTCTTAAGACTTCTTTAAACCCCTTCCCATATACTTGATGCCATCCCATTTCCATGGCAAGGAATCATAGAATCATAGAATCCTCCACTCCAACCCCCTGCCTTGCAGGAACTCTCAGTCAAAGCATCTCCGACAGATGGCCATCCAGCCTCTGCTTAAAGACCTCCAAGGAAGGAGACTCCACTACACTCCAAGGAAGGAGTGTGTTCCACTGTTGAACAGCCCTCACTGTCAGGAAATTCCTCCTAATGTTGAGGTGGAATCTCTTTTCCTGGAACTTGCATCCATTGCTCCATGTCCTGTTCTCTGGAGCAGCAGAAAACAAGCTTGCTCCCTCCTCAATATGACACCCCTTCAAGTATTTAAACAGGGCTATCATATCACCCCATAACCTTCTCTTCTCCAGGCTAAACATCCCCAGCTGCCTAAGTCGTTCCTCATAGGGCTTCATGGTTTCCAGACCCTTCACCATTTTAGTCGCCCTCCTTTGGACATGCTCTAGTTTCTCCACGTCCTTTTGGAACTGTGGTGCCCAGAACTGGACGCAATATTCCAGGTGGAGCCTGACCAGAGCAGAATAGAGTGGCACTATTACTTCCCTTCATCTTGATACTATACTTCTATTGTTGCAGCCTAAAATTGCATTGGCCTTGTTAGTTGCTGCATCGCACTGTTGACTCATGTTCAACTTTGGTCTACTTGGAGTCCTGACAATGCAGGTCCCAATCTCCAGTTCTGGTGCAAAGATGTCCAGCCAGTTAAGCCCCAAACCTGGGTTATAAAACCTTTAAAAGAACTTGAGACCCAGTGTTGTGCAGTGGGTTTGAGCGTTGGCCTACACGTTTGAAAACCAAGGTTCGGTTCTCCACTCAGCTGTGGAAACCCACTGGGTAACCTTGGGTGAGTCACAGGGTGGCCATAAATCAGAAACAACACAAAGGCACAGAACAGCAACATACTGAGTTGGGTTTTGCCAACTCTTCTCTTGCATCATCTCAGATCGTCAACCAGCATGGTATAAACATTGTTAAGTGCTCTGGATCTTCCAAGAAGGTGCAGAGCCTTCCATTGCAATGCCAGGTGGCCGTCCACACACTCATCTCACTATGCTGCCCGGCACAGCTACAACCGTGGTGAATCGGTCAGTCTGAAGTCAGAACAAAATGCCCACCTTTGTGATCGATGCTGGGCATCTCATTCTGATCTTGGAGTTAGTGACTTGCAGTGGCAATGGGCGCTCTGGGTGGCAAAGCATGATGTGTATGTCAACAACTGCCTGGCGTTGCAACAGAGGGCCACAGGTAATTGGGGGGCATTGGAGCGGCTCCAGGGTCAGAATACTCCAAGATGCTCCCAGAGTATTCTGGCTTGTGCAGACATTACCCCAGACTAATATAAGAATTACAGTAGGCCCTCCACATGCTCTGGGTTTAGGGACACAGGACCGCTGTGAAAGTGGGAGAACATCAAATAGAAAACCCTATTTTTTACATGAAAGATCACCTCTAGAAATTTCTAGGTCCTCCAGCTCAACTCCGTGTCCAACATCTGATGGAAGTTAACCACTGAATTGTACTGGAGGACATACAAATGAATAAATAAGTGTTTGCTCTGGGAATCTCTAGGTCCCCCAATACAACGTCTGGTGAAAATTGCCCATAGAGTTGCGCTTGAGGACCTAGATATTCCTAGAGAGAACGTATTAATCGAATCCACGAATAATCGAATCTGCCAAAGTCAAAGCTGCAAATGTGGAGGGCTGACTGTACACACTTTGTCTAATTGAAAACACAGACACATGTACACACAACTGAATCAAAGTAACATAAGCACGTTACACACACGCCGAAAGTATGTGTTAGGGTTAGGAAGGGGCGTGCTAGGGTTAGAAAGAGGCGTCTATTCTAGACGCCCCTCAACCCTAGTATGGACTGGGTCCATACAAAATGGCGGTGTCTGGACACATAGGGGCTGCCATCTTGACGTCGCGGACACGTAGTGTCCGGACATCACAACCCAGAAGTGACACCGCAAGTGCGCGACTAGCGCCTTGCGGCGCCACTTCCAGGACACAAAAAGAAGCACCATTTTGGCACTTCTTTTCAGCTGCGCCCGGGAATTGCGCGGTTTGGCCGCTGCGGTTCCCAGACGCAGAAACCGGTGCCGCTGGCAGACCGCCGCTTTTAGGCAGTCTGTAACGCACTATAGTTAAACAAAGTTGTCTGCCTTGGGGTCCCTCTAGAGATGGACAACCCAACAGTGAGTTCATTTGGGCTCAAAAATACTATGAGCTATATTTCTCACATCTGTAGAGTCATCATAAGTTGAGGTCAATCCAAAAATACATAGTGACCAGCCATCCTCAAGGGATGGAGATCTTCACTGATTTTCTCCTTGGAGGATCTAAGTAAGGAGTAATTTTACCAATTTTCTTCTTTCTGCAAGAAAGTCTCCAAAAACTGCTTTTTTCAAAGACTATTTGTAGTTCAAGACCTATTCTGTACAATATTCGCACATGTTACTTGTGCGCGAACAATATTTTCTATGCAGGAGAAAGCTTTTTTGACCAGAAATCATAAAACAGGACAAATACACAAAACAACCATGTACAAATTTTGCACAGAATAAGTCTCAAACTGTGAAGATTTTAATCAGCCCAAGATTCTGCTCAACAAAGTTTCTTAACATATAGTAAAAATGTTCTCAACACAAAGAGTAATAAAAAATGGACACATATGTGTTTCTTGAAACACATTTATGTCTATTTTGTACTTGTTTCTAATTTACTTCTCATCCCTCCCACCAACATGAAACTTCAACATCTCCATCTCAAAACACTTCTCTACTGCCCAAGGTTCTCCACTCCTTTAAGTATGATATAAGGTGCATCTACAATGATCCAGTTTGCCCCCGCATTAATCGTCATGGCTCCATCCTACCACATCCTGGGATTTGTAGTTTTGTGACAACCAGGACACTTTGGCAGAGAAGGCTAAAGATCTTGTAAAAGTCCAGATCCCAGGGTCCCATCGGATGGAGCTCCACCACCTAAACTGAGGTCAAACGGCATAGTTTCTATGCCGCAGACTCACCCTGAGATAAATATTTTTATTCCAGGCTGACTGACTCCAATAAAATTTAATACATTTCAAAATTAGTAATCTGAGATGGCTTTCTTGTGCATGTGGTTTTTTTGAAGGGAGTAGTAGTAGTATGGTTAAAGAAATGCCCTCAATAGAAACTATCATTAAAGCCGCCTATCCATAATTCTAAGTAGCCTCCGTCAAGTTGGACTTACCTGCTTCTCTCAGCAGCTGAACTGAAAAGAAGTTGGTTTAGAGTTGTAGCTGCTTTTATAAAGGTTTCTTAGCCTTAAGGGGATGAGACAGCCTTTGAACACCAAGGTCTTAATTAGATCCTAACCAAAATTTGCTGCACACGCTTGAATTTGCTATAATTGCCAAGAGAATGACTTGCAACTGCCTGCTTTTATTTTTGGACCTCATATATTACATGTGTTAGGATATTTTATAGGCCAAAGCAATTGAGCGCGTCATCCCATTGGCTTCGTAATGAACGCAACCACAAACCAAATTCTTGGACTGTGTTGCGTTGGGTCTCCTTCTTACAGGGCAACGGTTGGGAGAAGATTTCTGCTGAGGAGTGCTTTCCTTCCTATGTAAGCTTCTGTATTGCCTAATTCAGAAGAAACCCCTGGATGAAATCTGTTCCCAGCACCTCCCTGGGCCGGCCTCATATTTTGCCAGCCACATCTGAGGGATTGTTCGTGCAATATTCAGTTGTTGTTTTCTTGAAATGTACACCCGGGATGTGATTGTTGCTTCGTATTGTGCTTCGGGACATTGCTTTTGGATACAGCTGCTCTTGGTATTGCAAACGTGATTGATATAACAATACGTTTTGAACCGGGTGCAGAATTTCATATGGATGGCAGATGATAACATGCTTTGCACTTAATGAGATCATAACCTCAAATTACCACCTTGCAACTGCTAGGGATTCATCTTTTCAACTTCGAATCACTGAACGTGACCCTCAAAAATACCTATGTTGTCTGGGAGCATCATGACCGAAACATTTCTGCTGTAAATTGGGGAGCTGAGCAATGCTGTGTCTGAATTGTTCTCCCAATCATGGGGTGAATTCAGACAAGCAATTGTGGCCGGACCCTGAGGAAATCCTTCCAGCTACTACAGTGATCATTGCCCAAAGGGATTCCACCTAAACATTAGGAAGAACTTCCTGATGGTATGAGCTTCTCAACATTGGAAGACGCTGCCTTGGAGAGTTGTGGAGTCTTCTTCTTTGGAGGTTTTTAAGCAGAGGTTTGATGGCCATCTGCCACAGGGAATGCTTCGATTGTGTCTTCCTGCATGGCAGAATCAGGTTGGCCTGGATGGCCCTTGAGGTCTCTTCCAAACTCTATGGTTCTATGATTCCCCATCTCCAGCACTTCAGAAAAAAATTCAGTTGGGGCATTGTCCAGCTGAAAAAGTGGACAATGGAATGGCATCATCAGACGCAGCTACGATGAGAAAGCTCTGTCATCACAGTTATGTCGATGATGCAAGATTGTGGCTTTCAGTTTTAAAGAGTACTGATGTACGCTCCCTAGAAAAATATGCAGACCAGTCTTCCTTCTCTGAATGGTTTTCTGAATGCTGAGGTGTAGCCCTCAACTTAAAACAAAAACAAAGAACTTATTAAACTGAACAAACTGGTATTAACTGGTCACCAACACTAAAAGGAAATTGTATACTGAGATGGGAAGAGTCATCCGACCTTCCAGATGTTAAGTTAAAGGCTTTCATGGCCGGCATCCATAGATGTTTGTGAGTTTTCTGGGCTATGTGGCCATGTTCTAGTTTATTCCTGATGTTTCAACAGCATCTGTGGCTGGCATCTTTAGGGAATGCCAGATGTTGCTGGAATCCCAACAGCCCTAACCAATGGGGTTGGAGCAGGTAGTAAATCCCATCCCTGGTTTATCCCCTATTACTAACCTCGATCAAATTAGACTCATTCCATCAAAGATAATCTGGAAACTTACGTAACAATTTGTTCAATGGGTCTGCTCAGGGTAGGACTAAAACTAGGGGGTTCTCAAAATGGACCAAATAAAAGGACCTTCCCCTTCGATCCTGGCAAGCAGTTCATATGTCACAGGGTCCAATTCCAGTGCAAACTATCCAGACAATAATGGACACTTCAGCACTGAACCCAAAGTATACCCCTGCTTGCCTGTGTGTGAATTTGTTGTGTGCCTTCAAGTCATTGCCGACTTATGGCAACCCTAAGGTGAACCTATCATGGGGTTTTCTCAGCAAGATTGGTTGAGAGGAGGTTTGCTATTGCCTTCCCCTGAGGCCGAGAGTATGTGACTTGCCCAAGGTCAACCAGTGGGTTTTATGGCCAGGGTGGGCATTGAACCCTGGTCTCCAGAGTTGTAGTCCAACACTCAAACCACACTTACAGTGGTTTAAAATATACCATCTTTTACTCCAAATCTTCCCAGAAAATCCAGAGCCCTCCTTTATAATGCTGGGTGGTGCCACCTCCATTGACATAAATAACTCACTCTGAGGTCAGAATGATGTGCCCAGCCATGTGATCAATGCCTCTTTCTGACCTCAGAGCAAGTGTCTTGTGTCATCAGCAGTGGTGCTAGCTGGCACAGTGGGACATGCATGTGAACAACTGCCCAGCATCGTAATGAAGTGACAGGAGGATTTGGGGGCAACCTCAGGACCAGAATGCTTCATGTGGCTCCCAGAGTGAACTCAACTTCTGATTCAGGTTTATGGCCAAGTACCAGAAGGGTTCTTCTCCATACAACACCTGGGGAATTTCTTCCTCCCCTCTACGGAAAACAAACTTCAGATGATTTCCCAGAATTCTAGAGAAAGCATTAGGGTGCATGGGGGCTTCAGGGGAAAGAGTGGATCACCATTTCTAGTGGAAGCGGCAGGATCCAACAGAGGTGCACCATTTAGTCTTACCCCCAATTATGCAAGTTAGAGCAAGTTGCACACACAAAAAAGCGCAAACGTTTCCATACCTTTCTTTTTAAAATAAATCAGAAACTGATGTGGACACTGGACAAAAATGGAATTATGATTCAACGCACATGGAACAGATGTAGTTCTGAGGAATGTACCCCATGGAAGGATGGGGGGGGGGGAATTGAAAATGGTTAGAAAGCATGTCTTTGGCAGGTTGCAAAAATCCTGGGCTGACTAGACTCTCCATAGTCTGGAAAGTCCTCTGTGCAAAGTTAACACATGGTCTGGACATTGATACATTGAAAAATGTGAATTTTGTACAGGAATGATACAAAATCCATTAAGCTCTCTATCGCTTACTTCAAACACCCACAACTGTCCTATTTAATTCAACTACTGGAGGGTGGAGTGTAATTGAGACAAGTGTAGCAAGGCAACTCAGCATTATACTCGCTAATGGCTCATGGTAATTATAGTCTACTTCATGTATAGTCATCCCCAAAAGCCCCTCCAGAGACATTTACCACACCTTTACTCTAATGAGTGACATGAACACATCCAATGGCAACTCATATGATCCCATCTAGTGTCTTTGAAGGAAGAGCTTTGGGCAAATAATCAAGACTCATAATAGCATCACATTTGACATTTGCAGACATGGTGGAAATGATGGTGACTATTCCACTACTACTGGAGATGGAACCAGTGAGTAAAGAAATGGCAGAGAAGAACCCACACAATAAGGCTAATGGTTTGCTTTGTTCACACTGAGCATGGCCTGAAACATGTTTTTTTTTTAAGATACATTTTTTGGGGGAGGAGAGGACTCCTGAGGTGGGAGGCAAAATGGTCTTACTGGTCTGCATTGGGCCACAAGTCACACTTTAGAGCAGTGGTTCTCCACGTTTGGTCCTCTAGATTTTTGAGACTTCAACTTCCAGAATTCCTGAACAATGAGAGAGTAGAAACACTGGGACTTCTGGGAAATGAAATCCAAAACATCTGGAGGCCCAAAAGTTGAGAACCACTGCTTTAGAGTGTAACACTACGCTTGCTCACCTCTGTGTCTACACCCTACCTATGTCTTTCTAATGGGGTTGAAAGTGCTGGAGAAGAGTGCTTTGGCTACTGTGGACAACCAGAAAGACAAATAAGTGGCACCTTGAACATATTAGGCCTGAAATCTCCTTGGAAGCAAAGATGGTCAAGCTGAGGTTATCATACTTTGGCCACATCATGAGAAGGCATGGATCACTAGAAAATGCAATAATGCTAGGGAAGGTGGAAGGTAGAAAAAAGAGAGGACGACCACATGCCAGATGGAGAGATTCAAGATGCCAGAGAGATGCCAGATAGAGAGGTCACAGATTCAAGATGCCAGAGAGATATCAGACGGAGAGGTCATGGACATGAATTTGCAGGAACTAAGCAGAGAAGTGGAGGACAGGAGATCATGGAGATGTCTCATCCACAGGATTGCCATGAGCTGGAGTTGAGTAGCTAACAACAACAAAGTGATATTCTCCAACCCCAATGCAAACCACACATCCAAAAGTCCCACCCCCTTTAGCCTTCCCATAGTGCCTTGCGGGCCCCCTGACCCATAAGTCCCTTCCCTTGACCTGGACATCCCGCCCCCTTCCAGGAATTATGGAGGCCTTTTGAGAAGCCAATCAGGGGATTTCCTTCGAGGGTGATTGACAACACTGCAGGGGAGTATTACAACTGCTTACCAGTGGAGAGTGAAGTAGTGAGGAGGCAATTCAGTCCTTGCTATTTCAGCTTGAGTTGGAGAAAATAAAGGAATGTATTCTCAAATGGAGTGTACCTCCTACCCCTTCCTCTGATACATAAATTGGCATGTCTCTCCACTCTCACTCCTCCTAAGTGATAACCAGTAGCAGCAACTCCTCCCAGGATCTGACAGCTCTGTGTACTTGTGTGGCAAGTTTTAGATCTTGCACAAAGGCTTACAGAATAGTAACTTGCCCTCCGTCCCAAAAAAACAAACAAAACCCAAACATACGTGTGTGTGTAAGCCAGACTTCTGAGTGTGTTAGCAGATTTCTGGCCAAGAGTAGGAAGGCTGTGTTCCATGTCTCACCGGTGGTAGAGACATTTCTGCAATGTAGCTGTGTATGCACCTTCAAGTTGCCTGTCAACCTCTGGTAACCTCATGAATTTCATAGGGTTTTCTTTGGCAAGGAGTACTCAGAGGTAGATTTGCCAGGTCCTTTCTTTGAAACAGAGCCTACTGCACCCGGGATTTGTTGGTAATCTCCTACCCAAGTACCAACCAAGTAGCGTGGTGGTGGAGTCTCCTTCTATGGAGGTCTTTAAAGAAAGGCTGGATGGCCATCTTTGGGAGGTGCTTTGATTGAGAGTTCCTGCATGGCAGGGGGTTGGACTGGATGGCCCTTGTGGTCTCGTTCCAACTCTATGAATCTATAATCTATCCCAACCTGTCTTGAGAAGTATGCAAAGGCTATTTCTGTTGAGTCAGCCAACTTAATGATTTTCCATCCCCAACCCCTTTGGCCATGAAGCTCACCGGAGGACTTTGGGCCGATCCCTGTGTCTCATCCTAAGCTGCCTCACATGGTTGTAATGAACGCAGTGCCAAAGACAACAATGTCTGTGTAATGAATGAGTACAGAGTGGTGAGGGAAGAGATTTCATATTCCTTCATGTCTTTGAGAAAGAGCTGGGGAGAAATTTAATTAAGTGTAATAACACAGACAGCTTCCAAATCCCTGCCTAGCTTTGATGTCGAATGTACGACTTTCCCATTTAATCACCTTCGGACTGTATTGTCTAGCAAAGAAAACAAAGCAGAAGTGGATCTCATTCTCACTTACAAAAAATGTGGTGTGATGCGAATCAATGGATCGATTCGACACCGGAGTGTGGTTCTCACTCCATTTGCCCTAATTGCATTTCCCCCCCTGTAAAATAACCCACTTGCGGTTCCCATTCACGAATGAATCGGTTCAAAATGGACCCGCTCCAGCTGGCCGAAGGGCAAATTTAAATCGATTCCAATCCACATTTGTTTCACACTTGTGCAGAATCCATTTATCCAAAAAGACAAGGAACACATCAGCGTCAAAAAGACACAGTTTAAATGGGTCTGGTGCATGCCCCCCTCTCCAAACCGCTTCAACAATTCGATTTCAGTGGGAACCAGGGTCATTTCAACCGGTTTAAACTGAATTGCAATCCGGTTTAAAAGGTAGTGGGAATGAGGCCCCGGTTGTCTGCTTTCTGACCATGTCTAGGCCAAGAGCAAAAGTGGAATGGATGAAAACAAACACTTTCAAAGTTGCAGTTGTGAAGAAGATATACCAGTAAGTCAAGGACCGGAGGATGAGAGGGATATATAAGAAATCATGACTGTGGTATTCATTCAGGGAAAGAAAATTATAGGACACGGGAAAGAACAAATTGATTATGGCTTCTGGAGTCAGTGTTGCTCTCCTCCAGCTGTCTTTTAACTATGGGCTCTGGGGAAATTGAAGGGTTGACGGCATTTCAATGAATGTGTGGGTGGTGAGGGGTTATATAGTCAATTAACTATGTCATAAACACTGTGTATATTTATGTCCCCAAGCCAGATTTTACTGGGCAGAAAAGAATTTGTTGTTTGTGCCATGAGAGCTCTATGACAGAGAAGATTAAATATCACACACCATTATAAATGATCAATAGAATCCGATTGTGTTGATCCAAAGCGGTGTCAAACTGCATTAATTCTGCAATATAGGTATAGCCTGCGATTCTGGAGTACTTGTTTCAGTCCTGGTCTAGGTAGACCAGCTTCATGGCTCAATGTATCGCATACTTTTCTTCATTGGAATCCTTTTTCTTGAGTGATCTCCTTCCTCCCACACCTTAGAAGCCATTTTAGATGTGCTCAGCATGTTTGGTGTTGCCTTCATTAGTTTTCAGCCTCCAGCACATGTGGACGCAAACGAAAGCAGATGTTCTCTGAGATAGTGATGCAGGTTTTCTAATGCTTTCCATCCACTGCCTCTTTGGTTCCTTGTGGAAGCATAGTGCCCTCTAACGGGAAGCAAGGAAATGGCATCCTGACTCCAAGAGTTTAAGTGTGACATCTGATGGTTTTAGCAAATGACATAATTGCCTACTGGATGGACTCCAGCTCTATTGACAAACCACAAAGTAGAGAAACGTGGGACCGCAAAGCCAGAATGAGTGACTCTGATCTGGTCAATGGTTCCTGAGCCAATGTAGTGTAGTGGTTTGGGCATTGGACCAAGACTCTGGAGATCAGGGTTCAATCTTCTGCAGGAGCATCAAAACCTATGGGATGATCTTGGACAAGCCTCTCAGTCTCTGAGATGGCAATGGTAAACCCCTTTTGAAGAAATGTGCCAAGAAGACCTTATGATAGGTTTGCCTTAGGGTCACCATAAATGTAAAGACTTGCAGGCACACACCAACAAACAACAAATCCCAAGTCTTCACCAGAGTGGAGTTCAGGTTCAAGGTGCATTGGGGCTTTTATGTTTTAAAACCATTGCAAAACCATTGCAAACCACTGCATTCAAATCACTACATCCAAACCCCTGCATTTCTGCTGTACACCAGAAGCTTAGAGGAGCCCTGGATCAAACCAAAAGCCCATCTAGTCTAATACAGTGGGACTTTGTCATCCGCTGGGGTTTGATTCCAGGATCCCCCCGTGGAGAACAAAATCCGTGGGTACTCAAGTCCCAATAAATAAAATGGCATAGTAAAATGGTGTCCCTTATATAAAATGGAAAATCAAGATTTACTATTTGGAATTTATACTTTTGGGGAATATTTTCAAGCCGTGGACGCTTGAATCCATGGATAAAAATCCGTGGATAAGAAGAGCTAACTGTAGTATAATATTGGACTAGCCTAATATAGCCAACCAAATGACTTGGGGAAGTTTCCCCAACATCTCGAGTTACCTATGCTTCAACATTTACTTGTTCGATCTTTCAGTAGACAGGGACCCTCTTCTTATGCTTTATTGCTCTAATTATCATATTATCATATACTTGGAATTGTCTTGATTTCTCTAGCGAGCTTTGATTTTTCTTGTGTGGGTTCTTTTTCTATTTCTTTTCTATTTCTTTTATTCATTTTTTACTTCTTATGTTATTGTTTTTTAAAAACATTTATTTCTTTTTTGTCTTTTTTAAATTTAATTTATTTAAAAATATGATAACGTACATATTATTATACAGAGATACCTATCATGGAATAAAAGAACAGTCAAAGTTAATGAAAGAATGACAGTGAAAATGGTGCGAAAGGAAAGGAGAGGTATTGGGCGATATCCGGAAGTATAGAGCTTGCTTGGAAAATATTATGTCATGCAAAGATACGCTTCATTTGTTTAGATCCTTTTTGGTTTGGAAAATTGTAAACTTTTATTTCAACATAAAAAACCAATTTCACTGTATGCAAAATTTTAATATGTACTTAATTTCTTTTCAGCAATCACTCTTTACTTGAAAGCGACTCCCGGTTTTACTCATCAATTAATGGCATTGAAATCATTCTCCTTCCTTAGTCTCAGATAGACATCCCAGTTGCTTGTCCTAACCTGAGCATTTAAGTTTTGGTGTTCCCTCCCTTCTTTCCTCTTCCCCCACCTTCTCCTCCTCCATCTTCTCTGCCTTCTCTCTTTCGTTCTCATTTTCCTCTTCTTTTATTCTCTCCTCCTCCATCTCTCAATGTGCAGACTTGCATCAGGCCATGAAAATGATGCATGCATCTCAAATGTAAATTCTCCTCTGAACAAGTCTTAACCACAGTTAAACCAGACAAGATTAAGATCACAGTTACTCCCAGCAGTTAATACCACTGAAATTAATCTGGGCAAGAAGACAACCCAAAAGCTATTGGCCAGCCACCGTGAGTACCTTTCCGAACATTGTTGTCATATGGAGATTTGTGCATTGAGTTCAGAGGAGGGAACACAGTCCCTAGAATCATAGAATCATAGAGTTGGAAGAGACCACAAGGGCCATCCAAGCCAATCCCATTCTGCTATGCAGGAAATCTAAATCAAAGCATCCCCGACAGATGGCCATCCAGCCTCTTCTTAAAGACCTCTAAGGAAGGAGACTCCACTACACTCCTGACCAAGGAAGCTCTACATATGATCTTCCTCAAAGATCATATGTAGAGCTTCCTTGGTCAGAGAGGAAACCCAGTAGCAACATATGAGATACTCCTCCACCATGTCTGGTAGGACAACATGAAGGTGGCATGTTATTGTGTCCATGGTAGCATAGGTAGGAGAATGAAGAAATAGCTGGATGTACATGGCTAGGCCAGAGAAGGCACTCTTTTACCCAGAGTGATGCTTTCCAGGGCCTCATTCATTCATAGAATCATAGAGTTGGAAGAGACCACAAGGGCCATCCAGACTGACCCCCCTGTCATGCAGGAACTCTCAATCAAAGCATCCCCAACAGATGGCCATCCAGCTTCAGTTTAAAGACCTCCAAAGAAGGAGACTCCACCACTCTCCATTGAGGAAGTGTGTTCCACTGTTAAATAGCCCTTACTGTCAGGTTGTTCTTCCTAATGTTGAGCTGGAATCTCTTTTCCTGGAGCTTGCATCCATTGTTCCATGTTCTAGTCTCTGGAGCATCAGAAAACAAGCTCTGAGCACTAATGATCCTATAGGTTTTGGCTTCCTTTAAGTTTAACTTTTAAAATTCTTCAGCTGCTGGTTTCTTTTGCATATTTAAATATTAAAGTATTTTAATTCTTTTTATTGTTTTAAAATTCTCCTCTTTCAAATGTTAAGGTATTCCAATGGATTTGAAGCCAACCGGAGATTCTGCAACACGGAGGCAGGATAGAAATATTTTACATAAATGGTATAAATGAATATATTGTCTCTTTCGTTGTGGTTGTGCGCCATCACGTCATTTCGGACTTATGGCGAACCTGTCATTGGGGTTTTCTTGGCAAGATTTGTTCAGAGCGGGTTTGCCTTTGCCTGCTTCTGAGGCTTAGAGAGTGTGACTTGCCCATTGGTTTTTCATGGCTGAATGGAGTTTAAATCCTATTCTACAGAGACCTAACCCAATGCTCAAACTACTACACCATGTTGTCTCTTTACTGCCCCCCTAGTGAAATGTAATGCAAGACTGAAATAGGTTTGCCAACAACGGTAGAGCGATATGAGAAATAGAATTGCCAGCGGTGGATGGTCTACATTCTAGCCAAAGAACCAAATTGATCCCACAGGTCTAAAGATTACCCTTTCTTGGGAAATGTGGATGTGATAAAGGTATGGCACAAGTCAACTAAACCTTGTGCTTTGCTTCCTTTGGGAGTTATGGATAGGGTGGAAGGTGGCCCTTTTCAATAAGAAACCACAATGTTCAATGCCGACTCCAGATTCAATGTTCCATGCTGCTTCTGGCATGGCTGAATGTCCAACTAAAGGAAGAATGCATTTTTGGAGTCATTCTTGATATTGCAGGAGGCTCTGGGTTATAATCTTTGAGACATCTGAGATATTCAATATTCCAGTTGTTTGGGTGTGTGTGAATGGGAACCGTTTGCTTTGTGTTTCCAATGGGCTGTATTTCTGGACCTTTTCCATTATTCCCATTTCCCTTATGGGCCCTTCACTGGAACCAGTTTGCATACTTGGGAATGCAGGCTCAGTTTGTTCACCATTTACACATTGAAAACAACATGAGACGTGAGATGGATTGCAAGATTTAATATACAGTGAAGTTGAAAGTACAACATTGTGCAGAGTTTTGAAACAATGCCGAGAACAGATCAAGAACTGAGTACAGAACAACATCTTACATGCATTGGGCTTCGGTAGCCAAGATGGTACTAAGCAGAAGTAGAGGAGAAATACTACACCATAATTACTACTACCACTAGCAACAAGACAAATTAATGGACTTCTTCTTCTTTTTCCTCCTCCTCCTCCTCCTCCTCCTCCTCCTCCTCCTCCTCCTCCTCTTCGTCTTCTTCTTCCTCTCTCCTGCTCTTCCTCTTTCTTTCCTCCTCCTCCTGCTTATTATTCTTAATCACATTATAATAGTAGTCTAAAGATCTTCTCGCTCGAAAGTTAGGGACTTACAAGGCACAGAAGGAAAGACAAGGCAGATTAGGGAAAAGACCCTTAATTCTAAACTATAGCCACAGGAAGAACCAGCTTAACCAAAACTGATTTCTCAGAACTTCCAGCCAATTCTTCATGACTCAGTTGGAGAATGGGTGGGTTTCCCTGACATCGGTTCGAAAGGGATTATCCATGCGCCATTCCGTCTTCTCTTGGTGGGACTTTGGCCTTCACCGTCGATCTGTTAGAAGCGTGGGTAGTTGTAAGGGAGGGCCATCCTGGAACGGTACAAGGTTGCAATGCCCGAACCGTATCCTGAACCATATTCCGACTCCCATTCTGGATAGGATGGCTCTTCGTAGAAGTATTCCAGAGGTGCGGGTTCTTCATAGAAATATTCCAGGGGTGAGGGCTCATTGTAGCAAGAGGAGGCATCATCAGCGAGGAAGAAGGTGTATTTTCCTTGTCTTTGTCCTTTCCCTTTGCCTTTTCCTCCTCCACCGCCGCCACCACCACCGCCGCCACCACCGCCATAACCACCACCACCTCCTCCTCCTCCTAGTGCTCCCAGTATTCCTCCACTTTGCTTAATGCAAAGAGGCTTAGTAGGACAGTAAAGAGAAGGTCCAGGGATGGTCAGCATAAATGGCGGTGGCTGTATCGTGACTGTGCACGAGGGGCATGATGCGTAGCAGCATCTGCCGGACAACCTCTGCGGCTGCCTGCTCTGGCACTGGAACGAGAGATCAAGTCAAAGAGTGAGACATGGAAACATGCATTTATAGTTTTGTGAGGCACAAAACAAAACAAACAAGCTTCATTTATATATCGCTTCATACCGCCTAAGCAGTGTCTAAGCAGTTTACAACTGTAAGCTAATTTCCCCCCAACATTCTGGGTACTCATTTTAGCGACCTTGGAAGGATGCAAGCCTGAGTCGAGCTTGAGCCCTTTTGCTGGTCTTGAACTCGCAACCTTATGATTTTGAGTGAGTGGCTGCAGTATAGGCATTTAACCACTGTGCCACCAGGGCACCAGCACTCTTTGGTAGAGAAGGCTAAAGGCTGGGTAAAACTACAAAACCTAGGATTCCGTAAGATGGAGCTACAGCACTTAAATTGTGTCAAACAACATTATTTCTACAATCCAGAGAAGGCCAAATATTTCAAAAAGCCTACAAATCCCAGAATAGCATTGGCAGTTAAAGCAGTGCTCAAACTGCATTCTTTCAGCAGTGTATAAACAGCCTAAATATAGTATTCAGGCTTCCTCCTACAAAACTTTCAAATGTTCCTGTCCAGGTTTCCAGTCATGGAAGCTGATGGACATTAAAGCTATTGCTTGGGGAAGTTATTACTGAATGAATAATCCCAGAATCCCCCATCCACTATGGCCAGTGGTTGTGGCTGGCCATTTCGTTGCCCCCCCCCCCCAAATACTATATGTGACCAACATTTTGACCAATGCTTTACAAATCTTGCCTTCTCTGTTCTCAATTGATATATATTGGGTCCTTGGTATTAGCTATTCTTTGGTTCCAGGACCTTCCTGTGGATAGCAAAATCCATGAATGCTCAAGATGCATGATATCAAATATGAAAATCAAGGTTTGCTTTTGGGACTCAAACCATGGCTGGTTGAATCCATGGATAAAGAATCCATGAATATGGAGGACTGATGGTATTATATACCAATACTATGAGTGTCAGTCCTCATGTAACATAACAAGTATCAACCACACACGTCATATTGATATCTACTGGCCATGAAGGTCCACAAGATTTCCAAAAGTGCAGAAACAAATCTGTAGAAAGAGGAGGAGAACTGGACTTATCTATAAGGTATGGGATGCTGGCTGGCTATTAGATAAGAAACAAAGAAAGTTAGTGGAGAGAGGGGGGGAAAGTAGAATATAATGGGATCCTGGAAGAGGAGGTTGATTCATGTTGCAGACTTTTCTTGCAGGATTCCCTTGTGCAAAAAGAGAGAATCCAAGGCTCTTTCAACTAGAGGAAAATCAATCCCTAAAATAATACTACAAATAAATGATGTATACACACAATGCTCACAAAGGCATTTTTTAAAACAAGTGTGTTGTCTATCTTGACATGGCTACATATGTTGGGTTATATGTGCAGGAGTATGTGTGTATAAAAGACCACATGGAAGGATCTTAAGGCAACTGTTCATATGAACATATCTGGGTTGCTTCAGCAGCAAATGGTTGCCATTTACCATGTCATTTAAAAACCAGTTGAAATTGTGCAATGACAGAATCACTTGGGACACTTGGAGGGTGCAATAATTTGGACTCCCGTCTCCCATCAGTCCCAGGAAACATTGACCGTGATAGAGGATTATGGGAACTGTAGTCTCAGAACATCTGAAAGACCATCCCTGCTCTTGAAGAAGAAGGAAACGTAACTGGGAAACTCCTGTTATTTTCCAACAAGATCTAAGGCCCTTTCACAGTATACATTTGCAGAACTGTGATACAGCTTTAGCTCCTATTGTTGCATCCTATATAATCCTGGGATTCATAGTTTGGAAAGGCACTAGAACTCTTTGCCAGAGAATTCTAAATACCTTGCCTTGACAGCAATATCCCACGATTCCTTGGGAGGCTGCCATGACAAAGTGGAGCCATAGTGCTATAACTGAGCAGTTTGAGAAGGCCTCTGGTAGGGAGGATATCAATTAATTCAGATCAAATCATTAGAAGAAGAAAACAAAAGGGAAGAAAAGATTTGAAACCCGTCCTTCCAAAAAAACCATTTGAAAACTATTTGTGTGCCAGCGTCAAGGGTCACCATGTTAGTAGTTGGCAAACCGAAACACACAGACATTCATATACAAGCAATCGTGATATCTTCCTAGTTTGCTGCCTTGGTTGAAATACAAACTGTGGATTAATCCCTAAAGGAAATAAGAAAATTATGTTATCCAAGTATCATTTCAGAAGCTGGTCTTACCTGCATCTTGTGGTGCATCTCTCTCAATCTCTCAAGAGAAGGCACAGAAGGAAGATGCTAGTGCCCTGAGCGGCTCTCCTTTTTATAAGACTTTGGGGGCAGGATCTGGGAGATGAGCCATTTTTTTCTTCCCCCTACACACAGAGGATACAAATTCACGTTCAACCACAATTTAATGGCATATTTGCTCCACCGGTTGAATTTTAATTATTTGGCTCCTGGTTTTGTGAGGGTGAGTTCTGTTGCAATAAATGATAAGAATGCCATCCTTCACGTTTCTTTTATGTTAAAAGGGTGTTAATTGAAACCTTCTCCGGCTGCCCTGAGAAGATTGAAACACGAGCTCATATTTTTGTCGATAATCAGAATAATAATAATACAGCTGGGAACTGTTTTGGTGCACCGCATTGGTGTAACCGTCCATTAGGCTGGCATAGTTTGCGTTCTTTCGGGATGGCAAAGCAGACACTGTCTCATCCCCATCAGAAGAGTAAGTTGCCCCCTCTTGAAGAACCTGGCTTCCAGGTGGGTCCTCTGAGCCGAAGGCATTCTGGGAAGGCTGACTTATTTAGTGTCTGTTCCCAGGTAGGTTTCCGAGTCCGTTTTCCCAGAATGCCTTAGCTCTGAGGACCACCTGGGAGCCAGGTATTGTGGGGAGATGCTATTTGGGAAGTGACAAATAATGATGATGGTGATGACGGTGCTGGTGATGATGATGATGATGATGATGATGATGATACAGTACTTGGAATCCTGTTGGGGCATTGTGTATTCGTAAGTGGCCATACATCTGTGGGAATTAGAATTGTGCTGTTGAATAACATCCATATCCATTAGAGGGCTGCTGTTATGTTGCTACTATATATACTCCACTATAAGTCGACCTCATGTATAAGTCAAGGGCAGGTTTGGGGGGTAAAATTATGGATATTGATATGACCCATGGATAGGTTGAGGGTAAAACTTAAGGACATGCAACAAAGGATCTAAAAGAAAGGAAAACAATGCCAAAGAACCTACAATATTACGGCAAGGATAACTGCTTTGGCTCACACTAAAGGCTGGATGGGAGAGGGGCGGTCAGTGCTTTCAGGACAAACTGCACTCTTGCTTTCACCAGAGTATGGTTTCCTTGTTAATAAGAGTTAAAATATACTATTTACTTTGACCCGTGGATAAGTTGACCTAGGTTTTTGGAGTCATTATTTTACCAAAATTTCTAGACTTATACATGAGTATATACAGTATGTAATACAGCTGTCAGAGTGATCAATGTTCAATGGTGCTTGATCAATGCACAACGGGATCAGTATGCAAGACTGATGTGTATCTCATTGGTCCCAATGTACATTACATCTGTCCCGATGAGCACTGGGCACCAATCTGTCTTGCTTGTGTCTCGTTGCACATCTTCACAACTCAGTAACTGGATTTCTTAGCGACTCTGGTACATAGGTATATGCAAAGATACGTAACATAATGTAATTTCAAGTCATCATGGGGTTTTCTTGGCAAGATTGGTTCAGAGGAGGTTTGCCATTGCATTCCCCTGAAACTGAGAGAGTATGACTTCCCCAAGATCATGGTCGAGCTGAGGAATTGAAACCTGATCTACAGAGTTGTAGTCCAACCTTCAAACCATGACACCACACTGTTTATCTCCCTACCTATCCTTGTCTGGATTAACAAGATATGTGGAACAGATCTCATAATTAATGCTGGCCTGATTCCCACTGCCTTTTAAACCGGATCACAAATTGGTTTGAACCAGTTCAAATTACCTTGGTTCCCACTTGAACCAAACTGCTGAAGCAATTCGAAGAGGGGGAGACCACACGCTAAACCCATTTAACCCGCATCTTTTTAATGCTGATTTTTCCATGTCTTTTTGGATAAATCGATTCAGCGCAAGTGTGAACCAGATACGGATCAGAATCAATTTGAATTTTATTTCAACCGGCTGGAGCAGGTCCATTTTGAATCAATTCATTTGTGAATGTGAACCACAAGTGGGTTATTTTCCAGGGATACAATGCAATCGGGGCAAATGTATTGTGAACCAGACTCTGCTGTCGAATAGATCCATCGATTCAGATCACAAACCAATTTATTTGTAAGTGGGAATGAGGCCATAGAAACAGGGGCAACGTTCTGATCCTTTGACAGCACTTATTATTATTAACCTTTATTTATGAAGCGCTGTAAATTTACACAGCGCTGTACATACTTTGCCATAATTCTTATGAATTTGGGTCTAGGACCATACATCCATACCAGTCAGATGCCACAGTAGTGTTTCCTCCCCATTTTTGGCTACCGCAGGAATGTATAATTCCCCAAAATGAAACTTTCCCCTGCCAACCCTAAACTTCTAGCATTGCTTAATTTAAAATGGTAGAAATAGAGTCTAGGCATTCAAAGAAAAGGGGCAGGTGAAGTGACCCAGGAATGAGAACACAACAGTTTGAAGAGGTCCAAGTCCTACTTCCATCCTGATGTCTTTCCCACTTATAATGCTTGTACTGAAGGATGTGATGATGCAGTACATCCAAAGCCTTTCCACTTTCATTGTGTATGTTGGGGAGGGGTGTGTAGCTTTTATTTTTTATCTTTTTAGGGACAGCCATGTTTGTTTGTTTGTTTGTTTGCTTGCTTGTTTCCCCCCTCCATCAGTGCTCCTGGAATGAGCCTTCATTGCAGTACTTTTCAGCAGAGGGTTCAGCTTCCCTTATAGAATCATAGAATCGTAGAGTTGAAAGAGACAGCAAGGGCCACCCAGTCCAACCCCTTGACATGAGGGGTGCATCTACACTGTAGAAATAATGCAGTTTGGCACCACTGATGTAGCCCCATCCTATGGAATTTTGGGATTTGTAGTTTTACAAGGTCTTTAGGTTTCCCTGCCAAAGTGTGCTGGTGCCTCACCAAAGTACAAATCCTTGGATTCCATAAGATGAAGCAATGGCAGTTGAAGTCATGTCAAACAGCATAATTTTTACAATGTAGATGAACCCAGGAATATTGAATTGCTTTAACCCAGTGGCCAAATTCAGCTTCACAGAAGTACTGGACCAAGTTCATTCCAGTAGTGCATAAGACTCAAGATGAGGTGGCACCAGCAATACTATTGCGTGGGGTTATGTGTCTTCAGGTCGTCTGTCGACTTATTACAAACCGATACATTTCCTAGAATTTTGTGAAGCAAGAGGTGGTTTGCCATTGCATTCCTCTGAAATACAGCCTACAGCACCTGACATTCCTTGGCAGTCTCCCATTCAAGTACTAACCGAGGCTGATCTTGCTTATCTTCCAAGATCATATGCCTATAATCCTAATACTAGAAGACGCAATCAATCAGCCAACCAATAAATCAATACTGAGGCCTGAATCTTCTAGGAAAGCCGCAACTAGAGAAGAAGAGAACCAAAAATCAATTGTTGAACAGCGAATTGATGCATAGATAAATCCCACCGATCCCTTATGTCTATAGAAGTTCAGACTATCAAATATTTTCAGGTCTAATACTAAAAATTGTAATACACAGGGGTGGAGCCCAAAATACTGGCATCTCTTATGCTAAAGCTCTTACTCTCAATAGCAAAGCCATTTCAATTTATCAGAATGGGAGAAAACTTACAAAATATGGGAAACCACCAAAAGATGCTGCCATTAGGAAAGGGAAATGGCCATCTGGGGAAGTTCGGAGAGCTGGACTGGGACTCAAGGCAGGCCAGATTCAGCACCAGAATCTGTGTTTCGCCACATTTAAATTCATAGCAGAGGTTTTTTTTTATTGTTGCTATTGGGTGCCTCCAAGTTGTTTCTGATTTAGGACAACCCTAAGGCAAACCCATCACATGGTTTTCTTGGCAGGATTTGTTCAAAGGAGGTTTGTCATTGTCTTCCCCTGAGACTGAGAGAATGTGATTTGCCCAAGTGGGTTTCATGGCCAAGATGAGAATCAAATCCTGGTCTTCAGAGTTATAGTCCAACACTCAGACCACTATGCTATCTGATGCCAATGTCTTGTATCAGCAAAATCCCCACAATGAACTGAATCCTATTGTTAATTCCCAGCAGAGTTGACCCATTGACTAATGGGATTTATCGACATGTGGATTCAAAGGCCTCATTACCACTTACAGATAAATCGGTGTGCAATTGGAATTGATGGATTGATTCAAACAGCTTCATTTATATACCGCTTCATTCTGAACTAACAGTGTCTAAGCGGTTTACAACTGTTGACAGCAGAGCATGGTTCCCACTACATTTGCCCCGATCACATTTTCTGGCATTAAAATAACCCACTTGCGATTCGTATTTACAAATGAATCCATTCAAAATGATTCAGTTCCAGCCAGCTGACGGGCAAATTTGAATCGATTCTGATCAGCTTGTGGTTCACACTTGCGTTGAATCAATTTGGTGAAAAAGAAGCGGGGGGAAAATCAACGTCAAAAAGACACAGGTTAAACGGGTCTGGTGCATGGCCCTTCTCACTGAATCGCTTCAACGAATCGATTTAATTGGGAACCAGTTCAAACCGAATTGCGATCCGGTTTAAAAGGTAGTGGGAATGAGGCTCATCACTGGTTTGATGGGTCTGCTGGAGGTATGAAGAATCTAGGATTCAGGCCAGTATTTACAGTCAAATAAACTGGTGGCTTTGGTTAACCCAGAGACACCGGTCTCTACTCAATATTCTGGGTCGGGTCAGAAAGAGATGGGTGTCTCTGTAGAGATATGGAAAGTACATATGTTTCACTTAAGTGCCAGGTGTAATGTTGGGGTGAATGTAGGAAAGGCAAGCAAGACAAGTCTTAGCAGCCTTCTGAGAATCCCAAATGAGGACATTTGACTCAGGATGAAGCAGAAGAAATTATTTTTTGCACAATGCATCATTGCCCAGGATGTGTAGGCGGCCACTGGCTTATGGAGCATTCAAAGGAGATTGCGCATGAAGGTGGAGGTGAGATCCATCAGTGTTATCAGCATCTAAATGGAACCTCCCAATGTTGTTTATTTCTTTGATGTGCATCCTTCCGCCTTTCCTCATCGGGGCTCTGGGCGACTTAAAATCTGCATAAAAGCACATAGTTAAGAACAGCATATTGCAAATAATTGGGAATTAGAGATGTAATTTTTCGCTAACGCTTCTCTAATTTCCTGCTAATTCTTTCTTTAACTGATCATTTTCCAATTTTCTGCTCGCTGCCAGAAAACGTTTGAAAACTGCAGTCATTCACAGTCCGAGAATTATTTCGTGCAATGATTTGCGAATGGCGTTTTTGAACAAAAAGAAGCATTTCTCCTGCACTAGAAACAGCATTATATATGCAGAAAATAACATTTCTGTGGATAAGCTATACTTTCTTCGTAGAAACTGCTGTGTTTGGGGCAGAAAGTGCTCTTTTCTATGAAAAACAACTATACAAGAATTTTGCGCGCGATAAGTCATAAAATGTGAAGATTCTCATCAGTCCAGGATTCTTTTTGTCCTGCTTTCTTGGAACTTGAAAAGCATTAATTTTTTTCAAACATATTAAGAAACTAGTGTAGATATTGACAATCATGATTTTTTTTATTGATTGATTAAGTGATTTAAAGTATTTCTGTATGGCCTCCCAGCCCACAAGTGCTCCTGAGAAAAGGAAGAGATAAAAACCAATTGAAACAATGCAAAGGTATAAACCTTTAAAACACATTAAAGTGACATGGGGAATGACTTAGGGAGCTGGGGATGTTTAGCCTGGAGAAGAGAAGGTTAAGAGGTGATATGATAGCCCTGTTTAAACATTTGAAGGGATGTGATATTGAGGAGGGAGCAAGCTTGTTCTCTGCTGCTCCAGAGAATAGGACCCGGAGCAACGGATGCAAGCTCCAGGAAAAGAGATTCCACCTCAACATTAGGAGGAACTTCTGCGCGTCACGGGCTGTTCGACAGTGGAACACACTCCTTCCTCAGAGTGCAGTGGAGTGTCCTTCCTCAGAGGTCTTCAAACAGAGGCTGGATGGGCATCTGTCGGGGATGCTTTGGTTGTGATTTCCTGCATGGCAGAATGGGGTTGGACTGGATGGCCCTTGGGATCTCTTCCAACTCTACGATTCTATGATTCTATTTTGAAGCTCCTAACAGCTGTCTAAAATCAATCCTAAAATCCAGTTCTGAAACAGTCAAAATAGCAATTTCAAACATTTACTGAAAACGCTGTTACACTTTGGGGTCACACACTGACTTATTGATTGCAACAAGTAACTAAATTTCTCATTCACAGCCCAGTATGCTTATTAAATTTGCAAATGATACCAAATTAGGAGGAGTGGCTAATACCCTAAAGGACAGGGTCAAATTTCAGAATGACCTTAATAGATCAGAAAGCTGGGCCAAAGCTAACAAATGAACTTCAACTGCGAGAAATGTAAAGTGCTACACTTAGGTAGAATAAATGAAATATATAGATTTAGGATGAGTGACGCCTGGCTTAAAGAGACTACATGTGAAAGAGATCTAGGAAGACCACAAGTTGAACTTGAGTCAACAGTCGATGTGGCAGCTAAAAAGGCTAATGCAATTTTAGGCTGCATCAGTAGAAGTATAGTGTCTAGATCAAGGGAAGTAATAGTGCCACTCTATTCTGCTTTGGTCAGGCCTCACATGGAAGATTGTGTCCAGTTCTGGGCAAAACAATTCAAAAACTACATTGAGAAACTGGAGAGTATCCAGATGAAAGTGACCAAAATGGCGAAGGTTCTGGAAACCATTCCTTATGAGGAGAGACTTAAGGAATTTCATATGTTTAACCTGGAGAAGAGATAGATAAGAGGTGATATGATAGCCATGTTTAAGTATTTGAAGGGGTGTCACATTGAAGATGGAGCAAACTTGTTTTCTGCTGCTCCAGAAAATAGGACACAAGGGAGCAATGGATGCAAGCTACAGGAAAAGAATTTCTGTCTTAACATTAGGAGGGACTTCCTGACATTAAGAGCTGTTCAACAGTGGAAGATACTCCCTCGGAGTGTAGTGGAATCTCCTTCATTAGAGGTCTTTAAACAGAGGCTGGATGGCCAACTGTCAATGGGGATACTTTGATTGTGAGTTCCTGCATGGCAGAATGAGGTTGGACTGGATGGCCCTTGGGGTCTCTTCCAACTCTATGACTTTATGATTCTATGATTCTAGGAATCCTGGGAGCTGAAGTCCAAAACATCTGGAAGACCAAAGTTTGGGAACCACTGATTTAGATCATGGGTGGAAACCATATGACCCTCCAGATGTTGTTGAATGATCTCCTCCTCCTCCTCCTCCCTTTTCATGGAGTTCTCCTTGTTAAAACATTGCCCTCTCTAGTACAGTAGGGCTACTAGAGCGTAATGCACACATTTCTATTCCTAGCCATTTCATACTTTTCCATTTCAAGGTATCCTTAAGGAGTCTGAGAAAGCCTCATTAAAATACTCCTCTTTTGGACCCCGGTTTGAAAGAAATAGGGTATGACTAGAGGAAGCAGGAGAAGATCCATTTGTCATGTGAGGTTTCATAATGTGCGGGGTTGCTCTCCATGGCATGCTGTAGGGTGCCATTTGCCAAGTGGTTAACCCCAATCAGGAAACACTTAAGAGGTGATCAACATTTTAATGAGAGCTTGCGTGTATATCTCATCTGGATCTCTTCTCTTAGGGAGGTAGCCAAACCACTAGTTGACAAGTGTCTCTTTCTCTAGGTGGATAAACAAGAAGCCATTACACCTGGGCTCGGGCTTCAGGGATGGGAAAACCTGCCAGTTTTGTCTTGTCCTACAGCCATCTCCATCCTGAAATATCTGCTTTATGGGTGTTCTTTATTGCATAAACATCTAGGTAAAGAAAATTTATACATGTCCATAAGATATTTAAAAATGAGCTGGAACAGAATTAATAATATAATAAATAAATAAAAATTTTATTTATATACTGCCCTTCTATAAAACCAGAAAAAAATTCTCACACATTTGCATGAACCGCATACAAACGGTATGGCTTTCCCGTGTTTTATTGACCCCCTCACAGAAGAAGCGGCATGTCTTATTGATTTCTTTTAGAAGAAGAATATCTTAGGCTGCATCTGTGCTGCAGAAATAGAATCGTAGAACCATAGAGTTGGAAGATACCCCAAGGGCCATCCAGTCCAACCCCCCTGCCATGCAGGAACTCTCAGTCAAAGCATACCCAAATAATCCAGTTTGACACCACTTTCACTGTCATGGCGCGATGGAATTCTGGGGATTGTAGTTTGTTGTGACACCAGAACTCTCCGATAAAGAAAGTTAAAAAAAAAAATCCAGAATTCCATAGCATTCCATAGCACTCCATAGCATTGAGATATGGCAGTTAAAGTGGTGTCAAATTGGAAAGGCATCCAGCCATGTGGTCATCACTGGGCACCTCATTCTGACCTCAGAAGCAAGGCACCCAGCTATGTGGTCATCACTGGGCACCTCATTCTGACTTCAGAAGCAAGGCACCCAGCCATGTGGTCATCACTGGGCACCTCATTCTGACCCCAGAAGCAAGGCATCCAGCCATGTGGTCATCACTGGGCACCTCATTCTGACTCCAGAAGCAAGGCATCCAGCCATGTGGTCATCACTGGGCACCTCATT
>NC_056530.1:9668529-9679188 GCF_019175285.1 Sceloporus undulatus
CTGACCCCAGAAGCGGGTGGACAAGCTGGGCATCTTGGTGGGACATCCATACAGACAGCTGCTGTGCTTCAGAGAAAGAAACCAAGTTTATGGGGGCAATTTGGGGGCAGCTACGGGGTCTCAATATTTACCTCTTATCTTTGGATGGCTAAGAATGAAGGAAATGGAATAGCCATGTGGACATCAATTGGATTTAGAGGAACCAAATTCACAGGCAAGGTTCTGTAGAACTTACTGAGTAGGCGGAATCACTACAATTAATCAATTAAATGTAGATCAAGCTGTACAATATCTAGCAATTCATTTGACCAATATGGTCAATTACTCTCAGGCTGGCATCCCTATTTGGATTCTTACCAGGGTAAAATGTGGAAGCTCATATATGTGTGGTTTCTTGGAGGAAGGGTGGATAAAAAGGTGCTAAATGTGGACCCTGAAGGCACCAGATGCAGTCTGCTGTTCAAAGCTAGGCAGGGTCAGATCTGATTAGTACATGGATGGGGGACCAACAAGGAATACTTGGCATTGTAGGTTATATTTCAGAGGAAGGCAGTTCAACCCACCTCTGGTTGTTGCTTATATTGAAAAAACCCTATGAAATGAATGGTCCACCATAAATCAATAGGAGCCAGCATGGTGAAGATGTTTTAGTGTTGGACTATGACTATGACTCTGGAGACTAGGGTTCAGTTCCCCGCTTGGCCATAAAAACCTACTGGTGGACCTTGGGCAAGTCATGGTCTCTTAGTCTTAGAGCAATGGCAAACCTCCTCTGAAAAAACGTGCCAAGAAACCCTTATGATGGATTCACCTTAGGGGAGGCATAAGTCAGAAATGACTTGAAGGCACACAACAACACACACACTCGAGTTGAAGACACATACACACACAAACAAGGAAAACATTAAATAGGGTCATCAAATATCATCACCCTCCGTCCCTTTGTCAAGTGCAATTGCCACCAGAAGCTGATTCATACAGAGAGCTAAAACAGCTGAGGGAAGGTGTGTCCCTACTTTTCGTTCCTGTTTGGCAAAGCGTGTGATTAGATGTTTCCTTGTTTCATTGCTGGGGCAGTAAATCTGGAGTTGCACAAACCATCTGGGACAAGGACCCATTTTCTAACATCGGGGCACATCTTGTGAAATTAGGAGGCCACATGTTCCATACCTGGCATGGCACTTTAAAAAAAATTCAAATGTTGAACAGCTGGAAGGGAGACATTGCCAACTGGATAAGATAACTCTGTGCCAGTTCCAGAAATGAGATGTGCCCAATGCCCTACCTCTGCTTTTATCGCCCCTGCGTTCCACTCCTCCTCCTCAATTCCAAAAATAGAACAACTTTGAAAACACACCTTGAGAAGATAGTGAAAGGACGTCATATGTTCTACCATGAGAAGGGCAGATGGGAGGGAATGAGGAGGAATGTGAGGACAGATCATGGTTCATGTCTAAGTCTATTCCAACCCACGAATGTTCCAAAGTGAGCCATTGTGGTGTCGTAGTTTGAGCATCAGACTACGACTCTGAAGACAAGAGTTCAGATCCCCGCTCCGTCATGGAAACCCACTGGTTGATCTCGGACAAGTCAATGTTGTTCAGCTTCACAGGAAGGCCATGACAAACTGCCTCTGAACCTGTGAAGTTGAAGGCTTTCATGGCCAGCATCCATAGATTTTTGTGGGTTTTTTTTGGGCTATGCAGCCATGTTCTAGAAGAGTTTATTCCTGACGTTTCAGCTGCATCTGTGGCTGGCATCTTCAGAGACTGGGATTCTCTGAAGATGTCAAACTCTTCTAGAACATGGCCACATACCCCGAAAAACCCACAAACATCTATCTCCTCTGAACAAATCTTGCTAAGAAAACCCCATGATGCATTTGCCTTAAAGTTGCCATACGTTAGACACAACTCGAAAGGAACACAACTGGGTCTCTAAACACTGTGGTTCAAAGCGTATTGTTGTCCGCGACTAGAGTAGACACATTAAGTCAGTTGGATTTACCTCCATGTTGATTCACTGTTCAACAATTGTTTTAATGAGTCTACTCATTCATGCCAGGGTGCATAGCTTAATGTAGGCATGGACAGTCGTGTGACCTCCAGGTGCTTTGGAGTCCATTCCAATAAGTCCGAAGTAAGTATGGTAAACGTTAAGTGATGATGCGACTTGTCATCAGAAACATCTGGAGGGCCCTAGGTTGGCCAAAGCCTCATGAGACTAAACTGAGTTATCTCTGAGTTTACAGTAAATCCCAACTGAGCAACAAGGAAACAAAGAATTAACACATTCTCTTCTAAGCCTCTTTAATCGCAATCCCTAAAAATATACAACTTATACTTTTCCTTTTTCTATTCCTCTTAGGTTCCAGATGGTTCCAGAGGATTAATCCTGACTGTCCATCCTAAACTGGGATTGCTGGAAGGTACAGTTCCAGCATGGTCCAAGAGGATGGTCATTGCTCCTTTTTATTCAACTGTGCAAATAGCTGGGCTGAATCCAGGTCCAGATCATTTGCCGTTCACTGGCCACAAAAGTTTTCCTGAGCACCATCCTTTTCCTTTTTTGCAGAGAAGGAAAAGGTGTTGCACAAGAGCTATTTATTTGTTTAAGTTGTGTATCACAGAGGATTTTAGTAGTAATTTGCTTCAGTTTTCTGTAAACTGGCTTGAGTCCTGTACCAGAAGAAAGGTGAGATACAAATTAAATACATAAATAAAATTACATACCAACAATAAATCCCTCTTTTTGCACTGCCCATAAAACAATATATACCTACATAAGTTGTTGAAAGGATTCCACCCTGTGGCTGCAAAATGTATTTATCTTTATTTGATTCATTTACATATTTCTATCTGACTCTGTATCATGACACTTCAGGGTGGCGTACCAGTAAAACCAATTTAAACAGCTGAAAATGGATGAATTAAGTTGACTAGTTCATGAAGCAGACTTAAAGTGCATTTGATCATTTAGCAAGGTGTTATTTTTTAAAAGGTATAGTTTAAAAACAAGTGCATGGTAAGACTGAAATAAACCAACTGCGTGTGATAATCATTTGTGCAATTACTCACCATTTTCACTTTATTTGCGGGATGCCTTTATCTCTCTTTAATGCCAAAATTAGCCTCAGTGTGGTAAACGCCTAATAAACAGCAATGTTTTACTTGCCATGGAAACAAAACCAGCATTGGTACCAATGTGTCGTCCAAGAGGAGGGCATTCCACAATTGGGGTTCCACAGCTGAGAAGGTCCTCTTTCATATCCCCACATAATGGGGGACACAGAACCCTGGCAGCAACCTCCAATCCTTGAGTACTGAGTTCCTAATTTTAAATGTAATCACAAACACCTCAAATTCAGACCTGACACATATTGGAAGCAAATGTGCATGGACTCTGATAAATAATAGAGTCCCAGAGCACTGTAAAATTAATGCCCCAAATCCTGTATCATGGTTTTTGTTACGTACGTTTATGGCCTGAGACAGATGGGCCAAAAGCGCCATTTTGCCGCCGATACAAGGGTTCTGGAGCACAAAGCAACCGCACACTCTCAAACCCTAGTCCATATGGGCGTCATCATCCTGGCGGCATCCTGTCCACATGGGCACCGCCATGATGACGATGATGTCGTGCAGCGTGTACATGCTGCTGAGCATTGCGTACATCATGAGTGTGCCAATGGTGCACTCGTGACATACTCAACACGCCACAAAAAGAACCCGGAAAAGGAAGGTTCTTTTTATTACAGAAGGATGGCGCACGGTTTGGCGGCTGCGCCGTCCTTCCGCAGTTAAAACGGGCAAATCCAGCCTGCCATTTCAGGACAGTCTATACTGCTCCTTATATATGTGTGTGTTGCATGCCTTCATGTTCATTTCCAACTTACAGCAACCCTAAGGCGAACCTACAGACAGAAAAATTCTAGTCTACACAGATGATATTTGACTTTTCCAAAAGATGGGATCCACCAGCATCTATAGCATGAACTTATGCATTTTCATTTACCTAGTAATATGGAAACATGTTTGAATGTGTCCACACAGACCTACATTTAATGCTAGGGTTCCAGGTAAAAAAGATAACCACCGGAGAATGATCTTACCAGATGATCCCTAGTGGGGTCCTCATTCAGCACTCAAACTACTATAGTATACTGGTTGATACTTCAGGTACATACCCAACATGTATGGTTAGAAGTGGATTGTAGTAAGAAAAGATAAAGGCAGAAGGCACTGGCAATGCCAATGCCATGATCAATGTCATTCACAAAGCTTTTATGGATATTCTCCAGTAGTCCATGTTGACATCTCCATCTTGTGGAACCCTGTTGTTCTGAATAGTCACAGCTCCCATTTTGTCCCTTTGGAGAATTATTTTGGACACACATTTCTGCAAATGTGGTGACTGTGCAATTTCTTTCTCGTCCATCCACCCCCACAACCACCTCTGTAGCTAGAAAATGCTGCTGACATTGAGCATGAGGCTATTATCTTAGCGCAGCCAGCTCCACAATGTGCTTGAATATTGCATTGCACATTTCTTAAGCATTAACGCTCATTATGCATTGCTGAAATTATTTTTTAAAGGGAATAGTTCCAGTCAATTTGCTCATCCCCTTTTCATGCACAAGCTTGTACAGAACAACAAGTTGTAAAATAAATGTTTGGAGAGTATTCTAGAAAATGCATAAATTAGGTATGCAAATATTTGCTGATTCTTGTTCTTGATAAAGAGGCAATTTGTCACCAATTTTCTTCTCGAAGGAACATGTAATTTTAGTACTATTCTTCCCACTATGAGAAAGACATCGAACAACCACAGTTTTCGAGGCCTATTTGCAATTAAGGAGTTATTCTGTGCAAAATGTGCATGTTGTTATTTTGCACAGAGAACAACATTTTCTGCATAGGATAAAGCTTTTTAATAATATTCCTATATAGAGATATTGTTTCTTACACAGAAAAGGCTGTTTCCTGAGCAGGAAATGCACTGATTTCACTGCAAATCAACCCCATATTGCATTGCCTTGAACATCCCCAATTGCAACATTTTCTGTGCAATAAATAACTTTTTCTGGGCATGAAATAATATTTCTATTTGGAAATATCATTTTATGTGCAGAAAAAGCTTTTTCCCTCTCTCTGGAAAACCATCACATGAAAATTTTGTGCAAAATAAGTCCCAAACTGCAGAGATTCTCATCAGTTTAGGATGCATCTCAATACTAAAACAACAACAACAACAACAACAACAACAACAAAATCTGTTTATTGTGTTTTAGCAAATAGCCATTGCACATAAACATACTGAAAAAACACTTCTCATTTTACATTTTTTCCAGGTATATCTGAATATTATTTCCTTATTTCTGAAGGAAACAATGTGTAAGTTTTGCAATTTTCTTCACAATGCATTAAAGTTGTTGAAAACTTTATTTTTCAAAGACTATTACAATTTTCCAATACTTTAAAATCCAAGTGTGTCCTTGGAGTTAAAATATATGTTTGGGGGGGAAATCCTTCATCTTGTAGACAAGATTTCAAAGTGAGTTTCAGCAATGTAGTGGAATGGCAACCTTCATGTTCATGCTGTTCTTTGGGCACATCATGCGGAGGAACAACTCATTCGAAAAGGAAATAATGGTCTGAGACAGATGGGCCAAAAGTGGCGTGGCACCACTGATTTTAGGGTTCTGGAGTGTGCAGCAACCTCACGCTCCGGAACCCTATCATGTGCTGGTGGCACCATGACTGTGCGGCCCTGTACATATCCATGACGCAAGTGCGGTGCAGCATCCACACCTCTGGATGCCACTCTTGTGTCATTGATGCACCATAGCGCACCAATGGCACGCTGATCACATCATCTGTGTGCGCCAAGAAGAACCCTTCCGGGTTCTTTTTGGTCCGGAGGGATGCCGTGTGGTTTGGCTACTGTGGCGTCCCTCTGGAGGAAAACTGGGCGCCTCCAGTCCACCCTTTTGGGGTGGTCTGGAGAACTCTAATACTAGGATAGATAGAGGGTAATAGAAAAAGAGGACAATTACACACCAGATAGATAGACTCAGCTAAGGAGAATATGACCCTGAATTTACAGGACCTAAGCAGAGCACTGGAAGAAGGGGGTCTTGGAGATGTTTCATCCACAGGGTCACCATGAGTCAAGGTTGACCTGGGGGCAGAGAACAACAGCAAATGAAATACATCCTTTTTTATTGTCCTGAATCTTCCACCATTCATTGAATAGCCCCAAATTATGCCCAACATAGGGACATTTGAATATGGACTTCCCTGGCAATTTAGGACTATTAGAACATACACTGAAAGCAGTTCCATGTAGCTGTGTGTCAATATTTACACCAAGGTGTATGGCTCAAGCACCCCTGCACTTAAGGTATTAATGCTTCGAGTTCATCACCTCTGTTTGGCAACTCTCCTAGGTGGAGCTCCTATTGTGCTGAGCCCAAAGGAAAAGCATAGTAAACACAACCAAGAACGTGATTAGGACTATCATCTTGATAATCAAATGCTGGAGTGTGTGGCGGGTGGGTCATGTCTTACCGCAACTCCCTTTGAGGTATCAATGGATGGCGTCACGCCCAAATTGTGTGTCATACCCTCCTGGTAGTGGACTGAGGAGTATAAAAAGATGGGAGCTCAAGGTCTTCCACTATCACCTCGCTTGACTCTTCAGCTCCTCCAGAAAGAACGAGGTAAGAAAGATCAGGTTCATTTCAGAGCTAGACTTATTTTTGTGGGAGAAGGAGAGGGTCTTTTCTAACCAATTCTTTCTTCCAGATCCCATTGAACGGGTGGTTTTAGAATCTCGCTTTTTTTGTCAGTGGTATCAGATAGGGAGCAGAAGGAAGTCTTTTAGACCGATGATGTGAACTCAGAATTGAACGATATGTTGAACATTTGCTTAAAATTACACAAAGCTGGCATGTTTTTAGAGGTTCTTCTCCAAGCTGAATTTCAAAGGGATCATCTTCCCTTTTCGACCAGTGTTTTAAGAGACACGTTCTTCCATGATCTCTCATTCCTCAAGGTTATAATCTTAATGATGTGACACAGGACCTTAATAGTGGTAGCACCCTGATCTCTATACCTCCCCACCATGGAAGATCCATCAAACCTTATTTTCCTGCATTCTTTTATTTGGTGCCAAGTTCTTAATCATTTGCTTTTTGCTTTGGTCCATATGATATAGCCTAGGAGTTTATCGCACAGCCCCTTGGGACGCTTTCGGCGCGGAACGAAAGGGGGCAGGATGAGAACAGAAAGGGGGCTATTACCCATTTTATCGCATGCCGGAACACCGCCGATGCTGCCGGACGTTCCCATTCCCTAATTAATCCATCCCATAGGAGGTGATTTTCAGGGTTCACTTCCTATGGGATGGATCGGTTAGGGAATGTGAATGTCCAGCAGTGTCGGCGGCATTCCGGCATGTGATAAAATGGGTAATAGCCATGAAAATCACCTCCACTGGGACAGATTGTGAACAGAATGGGAACGTCTGGTGGCGTTGGTGTTCCGATGTGCAATAAAATGGGTGATATCCCCATTCTGTTCCCATCCCGCCCCATTTTGTTCCGCTTCAGGAGCATCCCAAGGGGGTTGTGTGATAAGCTTCATTGTCATAAATATGTAGCTTAACCTCAGTAAATATGTAGCTTAACATCAGGTAAACCTAGAAAGGAGAATTCTATACAATAAGACTGAGATTGTGCAAACAACAACAACACATGTTTTTGAGAGGAAGAAAAACGCCATTTTCTGTATAGAAATTCATTTTCCTGCACAGAAAGCGACAACTTTCTGCAGAGGAAATGATGATTTCTGTGCAACGCACACATTTTCATGCAGAATGTGTTATCAATTCTGAGTAGTCTTCAGAGACTGCTGTGAATGATAATGTTCAGAAATGTAAAAGAAAAATTGTAACTTTATTTGTTCTTCCCTGTGAGAACAAAGCTTGCCAAGATTTTACATCCTTCCTAAACAGGGAACAGTTTAATCCAGGCATACATTTCTGCAGTTGTAACTTCCTTTGCACCAGTTCTGCTCTGTACATCATTGTGCACACACATGTGCATTATGTGTGCACACAGATCTGTGCAAAGGTATGCAAGGATAAATTACTGTAAAGATGGAGTGAAATAGAGAAATTTTAATTATGAACAAGTAAGCTTTACACTCCTACTCACCCAATTCTTTTCTGTCTTGAATTAAAATATGAGCCTAGCATAATTCCCATTTATTCTCCATGGACCATGGAATCTCAAATTTTCATCTTTAAATCAAGCTTGCTTACTTAAGCAGAAGGTTCTATTCTTTCTCCTTCGACAACTTGATAGCATTCCAGAAAGTAAGGTCCTGGCTATCATATGGAAGCATTTTACAGTGTGATGCAGGAAATAACACAATTTATATTATAAATCCATCCAATGTGAGGCAAGCAGAAAATAATCCATCAGTATTGTCCATCACTTGTGAGGACTGCAGTGCGCATGACCTTGGGACTTCTGGCCTTTTTGCGTTGATCTCCATGTAGCTACAGGGCCAGATTCTCCAAAGATCACCCTAATGGTTTAATTAAAATGTTTATTGTCGACATAAGTTCAGATTTGCATTGTGACTCCCTAAGGGCAGCTTGCGACATTTCCCCATGCCATTACAGTGATTGTCCCATCATAAAGGTGGAGGAGAACCAATTAAATGAGGATTGCTCACTTATAAAAAAGTTTTGCTGTGCTCAGAAAGATTTGCCTTTGAGAAATGGAACTTCGTAAGACATCCGCTCCCTTGGATTTCTCTTCCTAAGTGATCCATCCCCGATAATAACAGAACAGTTCTCATGAACATAACTACTACCTGACAAGTTATCCAATTAAGACATCTTCTAAAGTGATGTTGCACTGCTACAGATCTAGCCATGCCCTCTCTTTTGTCTCTTATCCGTAAGAGATCTCATTTTGTCCCAGTTTTAGAACCATCCAAGTCCAGAAGTCTATACCAAAGCCATTGTCCTTAAAGGATAGTCCAGCTACTCCATGTTTAGAACAGGAATGGACAACTGAAAGAGGCTCAAATTACTCTCCAGGAGACCTTGTAGGACACACTCTCCAACATTGAACTGAAATCTCTTTTCCTATAATTTGAATCCATTGCTCCAGGTCCTATTCTCTGGAGCTGCAGAAAACAAGCTTGTGCTATTCTCAATATGATACCCCTTCAGATATTGAAACATGGTTGTCTTGTGCTTCTTAACCTTCGCTTCCCCAGGCTAAACATACCCAACTCCTTAAGCTGCTCCTCATAGAGCTTGGGGGTTTCTAGACCATTAACCATTTTGGTTGCCCTCCTCTGGACATCCTCCAGCTTAAAGGTTAAATGTACCTGGGAACCTCTCAACATACATATCAGTACTTATGGACTCTTTTGTGAATCAGGGAATATGATCTGAACTATTTCTCCACCAATATATATGAACTTGAAATAAGTTGAATGAAAGTTTCACATACTACTCATGTATAATCCTGCTCTTTCAGAACATCCACTACCCCGCAAAAATGTCTGCTGAGGGATACCGCAACCAGTGCTATGCCAGCTGTCCTGCATCCACAGTGACGATACAGCCACCACCCTTCGTCCTATCAATCCCAGGGCCAGCGCTTTACTGTCCAGACCAAGCCTTCGGCATTGAACAATACAACCCTTGTGCAGGCTTTGGCGGTGGATATGGCAGCATGGGAGGCAGTGGCGGTGGATATGGGGGTGGCCGTGGTATAGGCAGCAGTGGTGGTTTAAGCTTAGGCAGTGGTTTGGGTGGCGGTGGAGGAGGTATGGGTGGCAGTGGAGGTTTTGGTGGCCTTGGAGGTGGCATGGGTGGAGGTGGTTTTGGTGGTAGAGGTTATGGTGGACGTGGTGGTGGCAGCCTGGGTGGCGGCATTGGCAGCAGTGGTGGTTTTGGAGGTGGTTCCAGTGGTGGATTGGGTGGAGGAAGCAGTGGTATATCAGGAGGCAGTGTTAGGGGTGGACGTAGGGGTAGCATAGGTGGTGGGCGTAGGGGCAGCATAAGTGGTGGCAGCAGTGGACGAAGAGGCAGTGTAGGAAGTGTTACTGGCAGTGGGGGAAGAAGAGGAAGTGTGGGTGGTGGCGTTAGTAGTGGTTATGGAATTGGTGGGTCAGGAGGCAGCATGGGTGGTGGTGTCAGTGGTGGATCAGGAGGGAGCATAGGTGGTGGTATTGGCAGTGGAGGGCGAAGAGGAAGTGTAGGTGGTGGCATTAGCAGTGGTTATGGCATGACTGGTGGTGTCAGTGGTGGATCAGGAGGCAGCTTGGGTGGTAGTGGCAGTACTACTAGACACAGCAGTAGCCGCCGTTACAGTGGCGGTCGCCGATACAGTGGCGGTCGCCGATACAGTGGCGGTCGCCGATACAGTGGTGGCGGTGGATACAGCAGTGGTGGATACAGTAGCGGTGGATATGGAAGTGGTGGATATGGAAGTGGGGGTTATGGCAGTGGGGGATATGGAAGTGGTGGATACAGCGGTGGATATGGAAGCGGTGGATATGGCGGTGGATATGGAAGCGGTGGATATGGCGGTGGATATGGAAGCGGTGGATATGGCGGTGGATATGGAAG
>NC_056530.1:9679198-9686462 GCF_019175285.1 Sceloporus undulatus
TGGCGGATATGGTGGCGGATACAGAAGTGGTGGATACAGTGGTGGATACGGAAGTGGTGGATACAGCAGTGGCCGATATGGTGGCAGTAGTATCAAATACTCTGTCAGTCGTGGTTATGGTGGAGGTAGTGGGGGCAATTATTACGGTGGCTCCTATGGTGGCAGGGTCTTGGCACTCATGCCAAGCACTGCAAACTCCATCTGCTACTCCTGTAATTAAATGTGGATGAGACATGACCCACAAACCACAACTAGTCAAGAAGATGGAATCAGAGACTGAACTTGCACCGACGGACATGAGTTGAACACCCCAAGCTTTCCTTCACCTGCTGAGACATTCCCCCCGAACTGAAGCCTCAGCATGTCTGCATCCGAATTCTTTCTGTGTCTCTCTGTGTCCCACATGAGCACACAAGAAGAAAGAACTTCACAATCATTTCCTCTCCAAGCTCCACTGCTTCTACATTTGCGACCATGACTAAGAAAAGAGAGACATATGAACCCAGCTGTTTTCTATATCCTGCCAGCAATTTCTACCTAAATTGATGTACGAAAGGTACATACGCATTTGAAAAGATCCCTGAAGAACTCAGACTATGGCCAGTGAAACCTCTCAGAATCTATTTCTACTGAATCAATATCACAGTCCAACAATGATTTGGCTCTTATTTATCACTGTTTCCCCCTGCTTAAAAGTGCATTTATTTATCCCCTTTCCTCATCTCATTAAAACTTATTTTGCATCTCTAAATTAATTTGTGTGTGTGTTTTTTTAAAGTTACACCTTTTTTTTTTTTTTCCTTTTTGCCTTTCATGAATATGTGGGCTGGAGTTCAGCATGGGACGTACGTCTTCAAAAGTAGACTTGTATGTACAACATCCGTATTCTTGTTGGGGTTGTTGCTGTGACATTAACACATATGGGTGCATGTTGCACAATGGTAGCCAATGGCATGACTTATACCCTATGGCCTCTATGTGTAATGAGCCCTGATGAACATTGGGGTACCCAGATGTGCATCCTGACACTGGCTACCAAGTTCTGGAACACAACAGGACTGCCCAGTATACATGAAAAAAGCCCAGTGTGTATCAAGACTGTTAAATGTATATCAGAAGGGTCCAAAGTGCATTGCAAGTGCACAATGAACATGAGAAGTGCCAATGCACAGCAGAAGTGCCTAAAGCTTATCAGAAGTGTCTGGTGCATATCAGAAGGGGCCAATGTACATCACAAAAGCCTAATGTGTATTACAAGTGTGAGCATGGGAAGTGGCAGGTATGCGTCACAAGTGCTCAGTGGACATCAGAAGTTCCCAATGCACAGCACAAGTGTCTAATATGTATCAGACATATCTGATGCATATCAGAAGGGCTCAATGTGTATCGGATGTGTTGGATGCATATCAGAAGGGCCCAAAGTGTATTGTAAGTGCCCAATGAGCATGAGAAGTACACAATGAATAGCACAAGTGCCTAATGTGTATCACAAGTTTCTGGTGCATATCAGAAAAGACCAATGTGCATCACAAGAGCCCAATGTGTATCAAAAGTACCCAATGAACATGGCAAGTGCCCAATGCACAGCAAACGTGCATTGGGCACTTCTAATGTGCATCAGACATATCAGATGTACATCAGAAGGGCCCAATGTGAACACAAGTGCCCAAAGAGCATGAGAAGTACCAATTGTGCATCACAAGTGCTCAATGAAAAGGAGACACATCCAGTGCATATAAGCAGTATCTGGTAGGTATCAGAACGTGCATCTCAAGTGTCCAATGTGCATGAAAAGTGCCAGGGGAAAAAATCATTGGGCGGGTAAATTATTATCCGGCGGGCAACAATGCCATTATTTTGCCTCACCATAGTTCCACCCTTGGTAAGCTAAAAAAAGAAGCAGAGTTATTTGTATCAAGTTTTTGCTCCTTTCTACCCATCCTCTCCTAGATCTGCAAGAAGAAGGGACAGATCTTTGCTGCCAGGTGTCTCAAATGTTTGCTTGCAGAGAGATTCTGGAAAGAAAATAAGCAAATGCCTGTAAGAAATCTGTCAAACACATAGTCCCACATCATCACATCTTCTGTCTCTCTGTTTTAGAACCAATAAGACAAAGAGGGCAATTCTGTGATTTTGTCAGTCAAATGTCTGTACCAACAGTGAACACATGAGGGCACACTCACAAGGGATATCCATACTGGCAATGTCAACAAGGAACACCGGCTATTGACCAATGGCTGATGACTGCCATCTCAGTGATGTGGTGACTCCCCTTTGTTTTTGAATCTGGACTTTAAAAGGGCAATCAAAGACAATGAACACCTTTTTTTGGGAGCATCTTGGATAGTCTCTTCAAAATTCATACTAAATCCCAGAACAGATACATAGCCCCATTAGAAATCATCACCAGTAACTACTGTTGCTTCTTCTTGACCTTTCGACTCCGAGCTGATAGTAATTGTTACTATTGTTCCGTTGTTCGCCAATAATCTGGTTTCAATAAATGATGCACATTTATTTAACAGAATCATGGAGAGGCACTTCAAATCATAGAAGCATAGAGTTGGCCTACTAAGACTCCTAGATCCCTTTCTACTGCGAAGCCAGGTGTCCTCAGAGTGGACTATATTGAATTTGATAATGGTGGGCAATATCAATTCCATTGACCACACAAGGCCCCCAAGCCCTTTCTTGAGCCCTTCGGTGTGCATCAGTTTTATTTTATGGTGTCACACTTTGGTAGCAATTGGTACTCTCGAAATTTACTATAACCAATGGGAACAGTCATTGTCATAGTCATTTTAGTTCCTTTTAATTTAATATTAGCTGTCAGCATTAGATTACAAACAGAATTTTAAATTCCAGTAGAATTCAGACCCTGAATTTCAGGGCAGTTGTGGAAGGACATGTGTTGCAAATATCAGCTTCCACCCATGGGGGAAACCATCATATGCAATATGGCTGTGATAAATGGCCTTGAATATGCAGGCGATGAGTTGCTCATCCTGGGCTATGAAAACCTGAGTGTTTCATAGAATCATAGAGTTGGAAGAGACCGCAAGGGCCATCCAGTCCAACCCTATTCTGCCATGCAGGAAATCCAAATCAAAGCATCCCCATTGACAGATGGCCATCCAGCCTCTGCTTAAAGACCTCCAAGGAAGGAGACTCCACTTCACTCCAAGGAAGGAGTTTGTTCCAAACAGCCCTTACTGTCAAGAAGTTCCTCCTAATGTTGAGGTGGAATCTCTTTTGCTGTACCTTGCATCCATTGTTCAGGGTCCTAGTCTCTGGGATAACTCTGACAATTTTTTAACCTCCTTGACTGACTCCATCCATGGCCCCAACTCTAGAAGCAGGGAATGGGGGAACCGAAAGAAATATACTTCATTTTGCAATATATCTGTGTCTGTATCTTGGTGGGAGTGAACCTTTAAGCCTGGGAAATTATATTCCTGGAAAGAAATGTCCCAGGCTTCAGTAAATGGACTGATAAGCAACATGCAGACAACTATCAAGCATCATAGCAGAGACTTTATTAGGCAAAGAAAAGACAAGATATTGTCTTGAGCATTGTTAGTCAGGTTTCAAGTACAGTAGGTCATGGCTCATAGCTATACATGATCACTTCCTCCACATCACCCTGTGAATAATTGTTACAGTATCTCCATTTAAGAATAAGATTGGGATTCATTGCCACAGGTCACACAATACACAGTGTCTTTTGTTTCAAGGGACTGGAGGAGAAGTATCCGTCGCATTTCCATGGTCCAGAGATGATTTCTCAGGTGTTTGGTGGCCAGGCCAAAGAAGAGACTTTATCTTCAACTCTTTTCGTTGGTAGTTTTGCTGCCGTGCACTGTATCTCATGAAGGACCTTGCTTGGATGGAGATGGGTGGGAAGGTGAGATCAGAAATGCAGGACAGAAAAGGAACGTTGACATCTTTAAGGTGATTTCTCAACTTAGTGTCTTCTCTTCCGTCACATCTTTTTGAGGGAATGGCTTCCGAAGTAATGACTGGCAAGGGATGGACATTTGGAAGGAACCAAACTTAATGCTCATTTCGGTGGACCTAAACATGACCCCAACTTCCTTTGCTGATTTTCTTTGAAAAATTCAATAGAGCATGTGCGGATCATGTATGTTCAGTAGAACATGTGGTGACCATCTCAATGGGGAGGCCACACATTAGTGGTTTGAGATGACATTGAGGGGTAGGGAAGTTCCATCTTTGGGTGGTCATCGGTCACAATGTTCATATGAGGAATCGTTTCAGTGCAACTCACAACCCAGGATACGTGACTTGGAAAACCCTGTAGCTGAATGCTTACAACTGGTTGTAGCTTAGAATGAGAAGTGAAAGATTTGAAGTGGACTGAATTGACAGAGGTGCTGAAAGCGTAGGTGGTCTTCTGGTGGTCTCCATGGCTCGGTTTTCCTGGCACTCCATCCCGGTTCAATAATAGCAATTGTAATTGTAGCTACGGTTTAAGAACGATGACCTGGGGTAATAATAATTCGCCAGGCTCAAGTTACTTGAGCCATGGACATCTGGGAACTCTGCAAAGCTGCTGTTCAGGAACCCATGATGACCGTGACCCTGGCGAGCGCAAGGATTGCATTGCTCAATGCAAAGAGGCTGGTCAGGGCAGTAGAGAGATGGTCCTGGGATGGTCAAGCAGAAAGGTGGTGGCTGTATGGTCACTGTTGTTGGCGGACAACTGGCATAGCACTGGGGTCTGCACTGCTTCATATTGAGGGTGTGTAGATAGATCTGGAACAATACAATAGGGAGAGAATATGAGTAAACGGTTCATTGAATTCAGTTCAGTTTACCATTAAGGACATGTCTGAATCAATGGTCTGGTACACATAGGCCCTTTGTAGTGGGGCAAAGGCAGTATTAGGGTTCGGGAACTGCATGCTCCTGAACCCTAATATGTATTGACACCGGCATCATGGCAGCCTCCAATGCATATGGGGGCCGCCATGATGCCACCACTGCCGTATAGTGACCAGGCATAGCTGGCAAGAAGTGGCATCATGGCGGTGCCGCTTCCAGCGTCGCAAAAAAGAAGCCACTCTAGGCAGCTCTTTTTTTGCGACGTGTCTCTGCTGCAGCATGGGGATGTTGCAGCACAGATACGGGGCATAAACAGACATCACAGAGCCATCCGTCTGTACTGCCCCATTGACAGCTACTACAGAAACAAAACTGCATGCACATAGCAATATGAGGTGGCATCAGCGATGCATAATGCCTCTCCTATGCACAAACACACAAAACAAAGGAAGCAAACAAGATGGTAATAACTGAGCTGTCATTGAATCTGGGGCTCTTTGTTTCTCTAATGCCATTGAGGAAATTTGCCACTAGCAAAGAAATTTAGGAAGGTTTATGTGCTTGGGGGTTATATGCATTAAAACAAGCAAGCAAGCCCCGAACTGAACAACCGGGGCAGTGAGGGAACAATGAGAGAATAGTCCATTGGTTGCAGATTTTGGAACAGGAAGAACATTAAAAGAAGGCATGGCTCCCATCTCCATCGCATTGGCCAAGCATTTTGCAAGCTGGCTGGGTTTTCCAGGAGTTGGTCTCAAAAACTTTGGAAGACTTTATATGATAACTGCCACCCGTATGATATACGCAAAACATTGGCAATCAAATATAACACCATCAGTAAACGAATGGATAGTAAAACTAAATGATTTAGCCAGATTAGATAATTTATCAATGTATCCAATTCGAAAGGCAATTACAACAATATGAAGGATAATGGAAAGAAGTGTTGAAACTGTGGGAAATAAGATAAGATTTTTTAAAAATATGAAAAGATAGATATACACATCTGATATTAACTAATGACTGAAATTAAATGAATGAACTAATAACTTAGATAAAAGAAAATATATGAACGTAAAATTGTAAGAAATTTATTCGTAATATAATAGAATAGCTAATAGGTGATTCAATGCAAATTGTATCATGAAAGAATGTATTTGTTCATTTGCCTATTTGTTAATTTTATGCTGAAATAAAATAATAATAATAATAATAATAATAATAATAATAAACAACTTTGGAAGGACCAGAGTTTGGGAACTACTATTAGAAAGGACCTACTAGCAAATATATAGAAATCTCCTAGTTTCTGTAAAAAGAACACAATACTCCTATCTAAACACAGTTACTTGTATGTTAAGACACATTGAAATCAATGAGAGCTGTTCTCTGATGGACTGTTTAGGATCATAGCCCTGTTGAACTAAGCATTCAGGGACAAAGCAGCATACAAGGCATTGAGCTTACCTGATTTCTCTGAGGATCAGAAGCGGTCCGAAGTGATTTGGAAATCCCTGAAGCGTTGGCTTTTTATACCATTTCTTTGGTGACTTGCACCGGGCGAAACGTCCTACATGCAAAGCAGAACAAGACTGGGGGGCGGTGATGAAGTTTGTGAGAAAGAGCCTTCCCTGTTCCTTCACGTTGCAAAAGTAATTACATCCTTGAGGACGATTACCAAAATGCTGTGAATAATAATCTCCTTAATCGTGTTGATGATGAGTTTCTGTGGAATTCGACAGCCGCTGTGCTTTGGCACATTACACCCTGAACAAGTGGTTTTGTTTCAAAACACCATTCATGTGTCTTCCTAGGGTTCTCTCTGGAAATCCAAACTATGTGATCCTCTGAAAAATATTATTTTCATGGACTGCGCTACAGGTCCACATAAAAGGTTGGAGATCAGGCTTGCTTGGATGGCATGAAGAGCCGTCACGCATGGAAATTGTACTTGACATTTCAGATGTAGTGACAGATTTCCATGGAAAGGTCTTCTAGAGAAGTGTCCCTTAAGCTACCTGACAAGTCTTCCCTTAGTCAGTGTGCCAGGGGCTGGTGCCACATTGTGCTCGCTGGCAACAATAATTTATTTCTTTGCTCGATGCTCTTCAGAGGCCAGAAGGAGATGGCCACCAGTTCATGGACAACTGGTTTGAGTAGTAATGCTTAGGAATAACGGAGGCCCTTTTGTATTGTTCAGGCCAGTGCTACTCAAAATGATGGTCTCTGATAGCTGCTGATCCCTGAGCCAATGGTTGCCATTTTCTAACAGGTTTCCAGGAAAGAAAGAAAGAAAGAAAGAAAGAAAGAATTGTAGCCAATGGATAAAAATTCAATGCGGTCCCTGGCACATTGGAAAATGGTATTATTATTATTATTATTATTATTATTATTATTATTATTATTATTATTATTATTA
>NC_056530.1:9686472-9740956 GCF_019175285.1 Sceloporus undulatus
GGAATCCTCCATCACAGACTCAGACAATTATTAAAGAAGGTCAAAGAAGAAAGTGCAAAGGATGAACATAGAGAAAACAAAAAGAATGGCCACAGAAACCCTGTACACATTCAACCTAGACAATGAGGAAACCGAAATAGTGCAGTGTGCCCTTGGCTTATGCAGGGGATCCGTTCCGGACCCTCTCTGCGTAAGTCAAATACCGCACATGCTTATGGGGCTTGTGCATGTGGTGGTGTGGTGGCGCACATGCACACAGCCCCATGCGCCCCACCACTCCTACGCCCCTAGTGCCCCGCGCACTCCTATGTATGCTCAAAGCTGCATATAATGCGGGCGCACTGTATAAGAATTCCCCTACTTTGGATCAAACATTGATCGGAGTGGAGACTGCGGTCAAGAAATCAGAAGGCTAGGAACGGGGAAGGTCAGCCATGCAAGAATTAGACAAGATCCTAAAAAGCAACGATATACAACTGAGCATTCATTGAAGTTACAATTGTCCAAGCCATAGTATTCCCAGTTCAATGCAAAGATGTGAAAGCTGGATAGTGAAGAACAGTCATAGAGAAAAATCAATTCATCCGAGGGCCCATTCACACTGTATTTTTACCAGGGCTCAAAACCAGTTTAAATGGGGGTAGTTCTCAGTTGAGCCGGGGTCTTCCAGACTTGAATTAGGGGGGTCATTCACACTGGTGCCAGGGTTTTCTGACCTGGATTCGGGCTGGTTGCCCTTCCTCCTCTTCCTCTCCCCATGCCTTCTCCGATCTTGTCTTTTCTCGTCTCCCCCACTCCTGCAGGATCATGGCATTTTATCCCATTGTTAATGTGAACGATTGTGACAAATCAATGCCACGGAGAGATTCGATCGTGGCAAATCATGGAAATAGTTCGGTTTCCACACCAGGTTATTTCTGAGTGTGAATGAGTCCTGAGATGTGGTACTGGAGAAGAGTGTTGAGGATACTGTGGATAGCCAAAAAGACAAACAAATGGCTCCTAGATCAAGGGTGAACTCTCCCTGCAAGCAAAAATGGTCAAATCAAGGTTGTCATATTTTGGTCACATCACAAGAAAGCTGGACTCATTGGCAAAGACAATAATGCTAGGGAAGGTGGAAGGAGGTAGAAAGAGAAGAAGACCACACATGGACGTATAGATGGATAGATTCTATTAGGGATGTCACAGGAAAAAATGTACAAGATCTTAGTAGAGCAGTGGCTGATAGGGAGTCTTGAAGATGTCTATTCCACATGGTTGCCATGAGTCGAGATTGACTTTAAGGTGGTTAACAACAACAGCAAGCTGATCAGGATACTAAAAAGAAATGAGGACTGAATAATAAGGGAAGGAAGATCATGCAAAGCTTTAGTATGAATGTTATGGAAATAGCATGGGAGGTAAGGGTTTGGATAGGCATGGTGCCCTACAATTGTATGATTTTGCCAACATGTGGGAGAATAGATTACGCTTGGTCTTGTCTTCTGGGCTGGAATCTTACAAGTAAGACTTTAATCCTGGCATAGAAACCTGTTCTTTCGGCACTCTCAAAATATTTTCTGTTTTGGATTTGTAAGGCGGCTTTAGCTGCCAAATGGAATTATCTGCCAGAATTGGAAAGGTTGCTCTACTTTTACTCCTCTGTGGATCTCCTGAGGTAGAAGTGCTTGGACATAAAAAAAACCCTAACTTCCCATGGCTATGTGTGATCATATTTTTCTTAAATCCAGGTACCTGGGGGTGCATCTACACAGTAGAAACAATGCAGTTTGACACCACTTTGGCCTCATTCCCACTTACAAAAAAGCAATTTGTGATCCGAATCGATGGATCGATTCGACAGCGGAATGAGGTTCCCACTACATTTGCCCCAATCGCATTTTCTTCCCCTGTAAAATAACCCACTTGCGGTTCACATTCCCAAATGAATCGGTTCAAAATGGACCCGCTCCAGCCGGCCAAAGGGCAAATTTAATTGGATTCCGATCCGCATCAGGTTCACACTTGCAGGGATTTGATTCATCCAAAAAGTCGCAGGAAACATCAGTGTCAAAAAGATGTGGGTTAAATGGGTCTGGCGTGTGGGCCCCTCTCTCCGAATCACTTCAAGTGGGAACCAGGGTCATTTGAGCCGGTTCAAAGCGATTTGCGATCTGGTTTAAAAGGTAGTGTGAATCAGGCCCTTAATTGTCATGGCTCCATCCTACAGAATTCTGGGATTTGTAGTTTTGTGAGGCAACAGGACTCTTTAATTTTCCAAGATGGCTGAATGACTGCTGTTTCATGATAGGCTAAGCTATCTCCAATAATATGTATGCTATAAATGTTAAAACATATTAATACTTCAGTGCCAGATTGTGCAGATGCAATGCTGACGTTTGATCCTGTGCACTGTGTCATGAAATAAACTGTTGTTCAATTCACTATGCATTTATCCCTGAACCCAAATGGACTAGATTTCCTCTTCATTGACCACTGGATGCTGGAGCAGATACTGTATATACTCATGTATAAGTCTAGAAATTTCAGCCAAAAAATTGACCTCAAAAAACCTAAATTGACTTATCCACAGTTCAATGTAAGTACTGTACTTTAGCTCTTATTTAAAAAGGAACCATGGTCTGGAGAAAAATAAGAGCATAATCTGTCCTGGGAGTATTGACCTTTACTCTCTCATCCATCCAGCGTTTAATGTGAACACAAAGTTATGCCTTCTGGAATATTGTAAGTTCTTTGGCATTGTTTTCCTTTGCTTCATCCTTTAGATCCTTTGTTACGTGACCCTAAGTTTTACCCTCAACTTATCCTCAGATCACATCAAAATTCATAATTTTGGCCCCAAAACCTACCCTCGACTTATCCACGAGGTCGACTTATAAAGTATATACGATAGGTCTTTGGTATATTCCACTGCTGAAGGAGGTCTTATGAAGATTTGTTAAAAAAATAAATCCAGATCAGGTTAAAATGATGTGAGAAATGGAGTCGAGCCAAAACCGTCAGATCCGCCCGCCTTCATTAATGCTAACATTCCTGGTAATCATTTTCTAAATGGAAATTCAGCTCCTGCAAACATTCCAGCTAGACCTGAGTGGAATGTTACCATGAATAATTACACCTTCTTAGCTATACTTTTCCAGGTGATTATCATCTGGCTCCCAAAAGCACACTCCAATTACACATTGTGTGGATTTGCCGTGTTGACAGCCCTCGTAATAACTGTTATTACCTGTGGTTTGAGCAATGAATTTCTCCTACTTACTTACGAATTGAGCTCCAAGTGCGGTCTAAGTGGGTTGAACTTACTCACCAAGGTGTGGGGAGATGTGGGATCCAAATACCGACAGAGTCATGTACTTGTTGGGTGGCTTTGAGGAAGCCACCTCACTTTCAACCGCTGTCTTCAGAATGGGATCTAAAATGTTCAAACCAACAAGATAGTTGTCATCAGGAATGCTGTGCAACCAGACCAGAAGATGGGAAGTCATCTCCATTTTCTGAACACAGCGGTCCAAAGCTAATTTCCCTTTCCAAGAATGCCACATGGATTGGGCTTCTCATAAAATCATAGTGGTTCACTTATTGACTCTCTTTATTGCCAATGGTAGTATCATGGATGGCCCTGGACCTGAGTTAGAGGCATAGTCAGAGGACAGACTCTGAAGACATGGAGGAGGCTGACACAGGGGCAGATCTGGAGCTGCCTGGATCTGCAGTCTCAAAGGAGGCTCAGCCTTAAGCTGCAGAGGGAGAAACAGACTTTATAGACTCTAGGCTGCAGTTGCTAGACCTGTGGAGCGAATACAGGTCAAGGAGTCTTTGGAGCATTCTTCCAGGCTAGAAGCCAAGAGGACAGCTAATAGGTTTCAGCTGAGAGAAGCAGAGGCCTTTTAAAAGACCTCCAGCTCCAGAGGTTCTTTGCAGCTGACAATCGGTCTTGCAACTTTGTTGTTCCTTACTCTTTGATTCATGACTCTGGTTATCTGACCTCTGGACTTGCCTTGTGACAATGTTCTTGCCTCTGCCCTTTGCTATGACTGACTGGCATTGTGTGACCCTTGGACTCTGGACTACTCCTTTGCTTGCTCCCCTGTTGTGCTGCCCTCAGTAGCGGTGAGCAGGACAGGTACTTGGTAATGTCCATGCCAAAGGGTTACTACATCTGCTCTATATCCTATTCTGAATTTTAAAGGTATTTCCAAAGTATTGAACCTTACCCCTTACCATCTTGAGCAAATTAATTAAATTTTAAGCTAAATCCTTTATTGTATCTGTCACTATGTTGGCATGGAGGTCACCAGTCACTACTGTTTGTTGCTAGTGTGAAAACTAGATCCCTCATGCATTGTACCCTTTCAGGTTCAATTCAGAAATTATGGGTCTCATTCTCACTTGCAAAAAAAGGGGTTTGCAATCCAAATCAATGAATCGATTCGACAGCGGAGTGTGGTTCCCTCTACATTTGTCCCGATCACATTTTTCTGTTTAAAAAAACCCACTTGTGATTCACATTCATGAATGAATCGGTTCAAAATGGACCTGCTCCAGCCGGCCGAAGGGCAAATTTAAATTGATTCCGATCTGTATCTGGTTCACACTTGAGCAGAATCAATTTACCCAAAAAGTCACAGAAAACATCATCGTCAAAACGATGCAGGTTAAATGGGTCTGGTGCATGGCCCCTTTCACTGAATCGCTTCAGGGATTCGATTTAAGTGGGAACCAGGGTCATTTGAACTGGTTCAAACTAAATCGTGTTCTGGTTTAAAAGGTAGTGGGAATGAGGCCATGGAAGATGGTAAGAAGCATTTCAAAAGTGTTAATTTAAAATAATCAGTGTATTTATAAATGGGAAAACCTGTCAGTTTCTCTTTCTCTTGTATTTGACTTAAAATACTCTCCCCTCCCAAAAAATACACACATAGAGAAAGAGAGAGAGAGAAAAACACTCTTCCTTTTCTGAATATGAAATTTAGAATGTTTTCTTTAGAATGTTTGGTGTCTTCATTCAGTTGTGCAAAGTTAGGACTCATTCAACACAATTAATGGGTAAGTCTGCACGCAAGGATGTATGCTACAAAATTCTGATGTACAATTTTGGCCTAGAAACAAATAAACCAACAAACATAGTTGCCACAGTTTTTGGTGGGTATTTTGGGGGTATGTGGCCATGTTCTGGAAGAGTTTATTCCTGACATTTCACCAGCATTTGTGGCTGGCATCTTCAGAGAATGATGGCATGGAAGAGAGTGGGGTGTATACATAATGTGTGACCCTGGATAGGGAAGAAATTCCATGTTAATTTGTGTATTTTGTTGATGGTAAGGTCTTAAGGTCTGTCAGGGATGCTTTGATTGAGAGTTCCTGCATGGCAGGGGGTTGGACTGGATGGCTCTTGTGGTCTCTTCCAACTCTATGATTCTATGATTTTACAACCCTTCCTATGCATAAAACCACTCATATTTTCTCCTGTGTCCTTCCAGACTCACCTTCATACAAAGAGGATTAGAGTTTGCTTAATAGTTGAAATGAAACTAGCCTTAGAAAAATGAGACCCACCCCAGAAGATGGTACCAAAAAGAATAGAAAGGCCTGGTACAGACCACCCCAAAAGGGAGGTTTTTCTCTGGGGGGGGGAAATGTAGTGGACAAACCGTGTGGTTTCCTGGCAGCAGAAAAAGAACCCGCAAAAAGCAGGGTTTTTCTGCTGCGGTAGCCGCATAACGAGTGCACCAGTGGCGCACTCATTACGTAAGTGCTGCATGGCACCGTGCGGACGCTGCATGGCACTTATATAATGATGGCGGCACCCATCTGTACAGAGCACCGCCATTTTGACACCCTTGCCATGTTCAAGTGGCAAGGGGCGTCTAGCAGCACCACCCCTCGCACGTGACGAGGGCACCCTATCGTGCCCGTCTGGACCGGCCAAAGTTTTAGCTGAAGAAACAAAGGCTTAGCTTGATAATTCACCATCCAGAGGCCAGCCTTTCAGCCACAATGGAGTCAGCTAGGTTGATGCAATCTGATGCGTATACTATAATTTAGCTATTATAATGCAAACCAGACTCTGCCGTATCGCAGGCTGGGCTGCCCCCACTTGCTTTGCTTTGCATGCCGCAGCAACAACCTTCGTGGAGGCAAGTCCCTGCACCTTCACTGTGTGAGATACACTCTGCCCCAGATCTGAAGCGCCTCTAAAGTTGGACACACCAAGTTTCTAAAGAAGTGGCCTTTCTTCCCTTTCTTCTTTGGAGGTCTCCTTCTTTGGAGGTCTTTAAGCAGAAGCTGGATGGCCATCTGTCGCGTATGCTTTGGCAGGGGGTTGAACTGAATGGCCCTTGTGGACTCTTCCAACTCTATGTTTCTATACCATATATAGATTCCATGTGTATTGGGTTGAATGCCATATGTATGCTCCAATCTCAGGCAGCCTTTGGATGTGTAGCGTAAAGTGATCCCTCAAGTGATCAAAGTGTCTGGTGACCGCAAGGTCTGATCTGTGCCCCTCCTCTTTTTCAATATGATATCAAAATATGATATCAAAAGACTGTTGTAACTGAGCTAATACAATTCTCCTATTAATTATTGATTATGGGTGCCCTCTTGGCTTTCCCCCTCTAGTTTCACCATGGAAGGAAAACAGGAGACAAGGGCTATTGGATGCAAGTGATAATTTAATTTAAAAGCAAATGGACACGAAAAGTAGCCAAGACAAGAGGGACGATGGGTTGTGGAATATTGTACCCCATATTTTATAAAGTATGTTTTCCCACCCTGCAACCTCAGGGAATAAGGTGGAGAAAAGTCACAAACAGAATGATACACTATGCATTTACAGAAATAGGCCATCAGTGGTGACTATTCTTCATGTATATTCAGGGATGGCGCAGAGGATCTCCGTAATGCTGGAAGGGCATGATGAAAAAGTGGGAGATTCTCACCTCTCTGTAGTTCAAAGTCGAAACCTGAACACAGGATGAACGAACCGTCCTCAGCCCCAGAACCCAGTTTGGTAGGAACCCCTTGTGTATGAACCTCTGCAAAGAGGAGGTCCATCACATGCACTGTACCCTTAAATTGGATTAAACTAGTCTGCGTGTTACAAAGTCGCTTTGCCTGATCTTTCACTTCTGCCTGTGATACAAGCGGCTTATAAGGATTTTCATCCACATCCCCATTTAACACATAGAACTAATACAATGCAGAAATGCAGGAAATAGCCCTCCAAGTGTAACAAACATAAAGAAAGCATGCTTGGTGCAAAAAGGGATAAAGCAAGAACACTAACATGACATTTCACATCTTACAGTTCATGCCAAGTACAATTGCAGATGTTCAATATTTCTAATGGAACTTCTGGCAACTGGTTCAGGTCTTCCTTTTGGCTCTTGTTTTATTCCCTCCTTCCTTCCCCCATGGCAACTTCTTTGGGGTTTAGTAGGGTCGGTAAGTGCTGCGGTTGAAGTTGCTGCTTGGCAATGCCTGGGTGTAGAATTCAGACAGGTTGGAGGTGCCACTGGCATAGAGGCTGTTGCCACCGTAGCCACGGCCGGCGCAGGGGTTGTACTGCTCAATGCGGAAAGCTTGGTCGGGGCAGTAGAGTGCAGGGCCTGGGATGTTCAGGACGAAGGGAGGTGGCTGGATGGTCACCGTTGAGGCAGGGCAGCTGGCATAGCACTGGTTTCCATATCCGCTGGACATCTTGGTAGGATTGGAGGAGAGTCTGAAACCACAGGATTTGGAACAAAATTGGACATGTGAATTTGGAAGACAACCAATTCAAATATGAAATCAGCATAATGTGTGGTTCGCAAGGGTGATTCAAGATACATTTTGGTTAAGAACACCGTAAGTGCTTTGCTTGATATCAGATCAAAGTTCCAATGTGAAGTCTAAGGCTTTCATGGCCGGCAGCCATAGTTTCTTGAGGGTTTTTCGGACTATGCGGCCATGTTCTAGAAGAGTTTATTAATCTCTGAAGATGCCAGTCACAGATGCTGGTGAAACATCAGGAATAAACTCTTCTAGAACATAGCCCCATAGGCTGAAAATCCCACAAAAAACTATAGATCAACGTTCCTTCATTCTATACTTCTCCCTTTGCTCTTGCTGTCTCGGCAGTTGATGAATAAATACAGGACCAAAGATATAGCCATGTTAGTCTGTAGAATCAGTATGTAGAGAGATCTTGTAGTACTTTTACTCTCAAACAGATACAGATGCATATATAGATGGTATAGATTCAGGGCCAAAACACACTGCAGAAATCATCCAGTTTGGTACTGCTTTAACTGCTCTGGCTCAGTGCTAGTGAACTCTGGGAACTATAGATTAGTGAGACATGGAGCCTTCTCTGTCAGAGAGTTCTGGTGCCTCAAGCAACTACAGTTCCCAGAATTCCCTAGCAATGAACCAAGGCCGTTAAAGCAGTGTCGAACTGGATGATTTCAGCAGTGCATTTTGGTCCATAGATATTGATATCGAGGAAAGATCCATATATAGATATTTGGATATAAAACAGATCATATCCTTAAAACAAAGAGGAAGACCACATTTCATATGGATACAACATTCATTTCACTGAAACATTAGAGAGCCCTGGGATAACTAAACCAATGACCCAGATGTAAGAAGAGGCCAACGAAAAGTAGCACAATGCACAGTTTCTGCGCAGAAGTTCTCAGATCCGTGACAGTTTACATTAAAAGAATATATGGTACAATAACATGGAAAGGCTCCAACATGAAAGATGGTGAAGGAAAACCATGCTGGGATAGGTTTGGGTAGGCCAGTGGTGTAGTAGCTAAGGATTGAAAAGGTAGTTTAAAAAGGGAATAATAATTCATATATATATTTTTCAACCGTCAAGAAACCTTCATGAGAAGAAGCTTGGATTGAGAAGACTTCATAATCCAGGACACCTTTTACTGAAAATTTGCACACGGTTATTTTTCTGCAGAAAACACACATTTCTGCACAAAACCCCAGACATTTCTGCACACACAAAAATTGGTCTTTCTTTACAGAAACAGTTTTCTGTGCAGAAAGTGTTTCCTGTGCTGGAAAAAAAGGCTGTTTCTGTGCAAAACAACCACATGCAATTTTTGTACAAACGTCCCGAGTTGTGAATATGCTTCAAAAACTCTTGGGGTGGTGAAGACCTTGTCACAGCTTGAAGAAAATTGCTACAAATAGGAGTTGCCTGCTTGGAGAAAGAAGAAAATTCGTAGAGCACCACATCCCTAGTGGCAACAGCTCTTTGGCGGAAGTCACAGCTCTGTGGAAGAACTAAGTCTAAAGCATCATATTCTACCCCAAGTATCTCCAAGAATTCAGGTTAGCAAGTCTGGGAATGATTTCTCATTGTAGGCCTTGCAGAAATGTGATCCCTTGGAGCAAATAACATTGAACCAAAAGGACCAAAGGACCAGACCACCACTCCATGTGGAGAAATTGCAATGCAAACGGTGTTTGCTTGCAATTGTCACACAAGAAGTGTGCACATTCCTGAACCTCCATATTGTTGAAAATGGGCATATTCAGGAGCCACCACCATAACCACTGCCCCGAAACCAAATTGACTTACCTGGTTCTCTAGGAAGCAGGAGGAAAGATCAGTGGTTGGAGCAAGCCTGGAGAGATTTGCTTTATATACCTTATGTCCTGTAGCCTGAGGCTATTTCTGAGTTCCTATTTTGGGGTCATGATGATGAGGCAGATTGGTTGGCATAGCCAACACCCCAGATTGTGACAAAATGCTCACACCCTTTCTTTGATGATGAAATGATTGCCGACAGTTACCTAAACTGCTATCATAAGTGTTTTTCCCAAACAGATGTTTCGCCATCATGTGTGGGCAACCAAATAATTTTGTTGACCATGCCTCTGTATATTCATTGTTGGGGAATATGAGATGGGTGTCCCATTGCGCTGGTGGGCACTAGCCACTCTGTCACCAAGCTGCTCTGCTAGATGGGCCACCGGTATGATTTACTGTATATACTCATGTATAAGATTAGAAATTCAGGTTAGAAATTGACCCCAAAAACCTAAGCCAACTTATCCATGGGTCAATGTAAGTATTGTACAGTGCGTCCGCTTCATATGCGGGAGCACCATATATGACTTCCGGTTTATGCGGAAGCCACATGGCAATAAAGCCCTGACGTGAGCACGAGTTCCATTATACTGAATGGGGCTTGAGCATACATGTTATTTACTTTAGGTGGGGGAACGGATCCCCAGAGTAAGGCTGTATCTTAACTCTTAACTCTTATTTAAAAGACAGAACCATCGCCTTGTAAAAGGCAAGAGTATAATATGTCCTGGAAGCACCGACCCCTTGTTCTCTCTCATCCATCCAGCTTTAAGAGTGAGCACAAAGAGTTATGGCTGCTGGAATTTGTAGATTCTTCAACGTTGTTTTCCTTTGCTTCATACTTTAGATCCTTTGCTATTTGCCCCTAAATTTACCCTCGACTTATGCACGGGTCTCATCAAAATCCGTAATTTTGGCCCCAAAGCTTGCCCTCGATGTATAGGGAGTAGACTTCTTGTGTTTTTGTATATTCCTCTGTTTGAATCAAAGTTTAGGTGCAGGTTCAGAGTTCTGGTTTGGTGCAGAGGGAACAGGGGACAGCAAAGCATAATTGTAGAAGGAGATGTTTAGGATGGTCCCTTCAAACATTTAAACACAGCTATCATTATTATATTTCCAAGGCTATCATTTCTCTTCTTAACCTTCTCTTCTCCAGGCTAAACATACCCAGCTCCCTAGACTGCTCCTCATAGGGCATGGTTTCCAGAACTTTCACCATTTTGGCCTTTTTAACCAAAACATTGGTCCTATTGATTTATTAGGGTTTATTTAGGTACGTAGAGAGATTTTGTAGCACCTTTGAGACAAACTGAAAGAAAGAAGTTGGTAGCATGAGCTTTCATAGACTAAAGTCTACTTCGTCAGATGTATAGGGTTTTTTTAGTTGAGTTTTTAGTACAATGGAATACTTCCCTTGGGTTCTAACAGTGTTGGAATCAGCTACCCTCTCTCTTTTGCAACACACAACCTAAATCCTATTGTTAGTCTCAACTAGACTAGACTCCCTATAGCAATGGGATTTACCTGCATGTTGATGGTAATACAATTTAAGAAGGAGATGGACAAGCTGGAATGTGTTCAGAAAAGGGTTACCAAGGTAGTAAAAGGTCTGAAAACCAAGATGTGTGAGGAATGGCTTAGGGAGCTGGGCATGGTTAATTTGTTGAAGAAGAGAAGATGGAAAGGAGACATATGATAGTCCTAGTTAAGGCAGTGATACATACTCAAACTCTGGTTCTCCAGGTATTTTGGATTTCAGTTCACAAAAACCTCAGCCATCTTGGTCAATAGTCTGGGATTCTGGGAGCCAAAGTCCAAAAACACCTGAAATGCCAAAGTTTGGGAATCACTGCCTTAGTGGATGTCCTATAGAAGATGGAGTAGGATTGTTTTCGACTCTTCCAGATTCAAGAATATAAACTAATGGATAAAAAAAATTAAAAGAAAAGAGATCACCCTAAACTTTAGAGGAAAATGAAACACATTATAATGGTACCTCCTAGCTGGAGATTTTCCATGTGGGAAACACCTCAAATTATAGTAATTAATTGCCTGCTCTGATTATGAGCATGAGTGCCTCGCAAACCTCAGAGCAATAGCAGGCGCATGTTACACCCTAGAGGTTCTTTTCATTTCCGAACTCTCAAGCCACATTCTCATGGCTAGATGTAATCTGGTATTTCCTGGCATTTGTGCAATTAGAATGATACAAATCTCGATCAAAAGTATCGCCGCTGCCTTGTGGGTTTTTTTGGTTAAGCCACACAAAGTCCTAGAACCGATGGCTACGAACCGACGGCGCCGAGGACGTTCCAAACTTTGTTCGGTTGAGCACGCGCAACCAAAAAACAGGAAATGCCGCAGGAAGTATACCATTAAATAGATGACATTTGGAGTAGGGTCTTAAAGATATAAATGCTGTTTTGGTGTGATTGTATCCCTGGTTTGTTTTGTTGGTTTTCCTCTAGCTTGTGAGACAGACAGCATGGTGTAGTAGTTTGAGCATTGGACTATGGGTACTTTCACATGGAGGTTTACCACGCTGAAATCATTGGCAAAATGCTTCAGAAGTGCGGAGGTGGGATAGCCGGTTGTGCTTCTGAAGCGTCGCTGAAGCGCGTCCCCTTGCCTCTCCCATCGATGAAGCATTGATGGAGCAACCATTTCTTTAATAATGGAAGTTCCCGTTATTAAAGAAATGTCTGCTCCATCAATGCTTCATCGATGGGAGAAGAGTGGGATGCCTCAATGACGCTTCAGAACTCCATAGACTCATAGAGTTGGAAGAGACCACAAGGACCATCCAGTCCAGTCCCCTGTCTTGTCAAAATAAAGCACAAACACATCCATAATACGACTCCTTAAAAGCAGTTACTCATTAAAAACCTGTTTGAACAAAATAGTATTTGCCTGTTGGTGAAAGGAGAACAGGGAAGGGGGCAGCTTAGCTTCCCATGGAAGAGAAGTCCATACGGTGGAGCAAACACTGAGAAGGCCTTCTACTGTGTCCTCACCAAACTTGCAAATCCCATTATAAATTTGAAGGAAAGGAGCTGAATGCAGGAGAAAGAGACATGATCAAGTCAGTCTTCCCCTTCTTTAGAGGTTAAATGGTTAGGCGAAAGAACTGCTATGATTCCAAGTCTAAGGAAACCAAAAGTTGGAGAAGACCAGTGAAATTTCTCAGAGGCAATGGATGAAAAGGATAGTTCACACCTGCCCTGTACTAAGGATATGCAAGTTCCTCCAGATTTATTTTCATACATCTTCCCTCTGCCTTGCTGACAATAGCCATCCAGATTTGGGACATGGTTTGCAAAAAATTGGAGAAGACCGGTGACATTTGTCAATGGATCAAAACGGTTTCACTTCTGACTGGTACTAAGGATATCTAAGCTCTTCCTGTTTTATTTTCCTTCTGCCTTGCTGAGCACAACCATCCAGATTTGGGACACTTGTTTGCAAATCTAGGTCTCTGGATTCTGCTGTGGTAACGTTTTCTGATTCACAGCTTGCATCCCTGTTGCGCGTCACCTATTCAATTGGGTTTTGAAGTGTGTCAGCTGTGTTGGGTGTAGCTCTTGGATTCAAAAGAACAGGGCTGGGCTTAGCTGTAGTTAAGTCCATGTACACAGATAATAAGGGTAGGGAAAGCTGTCCAGTTTCGCATCTCCCACATTCATTTAAAACAAAAAACAAAACAAAATTAATGTTCCAGATATGAAGAAATCTGTTAATGTTGCTACACACACACACACACACACACACACACACACACAAATTTGGAAGAACTTTACTGAAAGAGGTATTCAACAGTGGAATGAGATGCCTTGGAGGATGGTGGAAAGGACTAATAGAGCTAGGTATCATCATCATACTGGTGATGCCTGACCCCAAAACTCTGAACAGCCTCTCCCAGCACTTCCATATATATGTTACAGGGGATGGTTTCACATATATGCTTAGGGGACAAGACCAAACCTTGAGGGACCCCAACAGGCCAATGGCCAAGGAGTCAAACAGGAACCTCCCAGCACCATTCTCTGAGAATGCCTCTCCAGGAAAGAAGGAAGCCACCTTAGAGCAGTATCTCCAACCCCCATTCCACTGAGACAGTCCAAAGGGATACCATAGTTGATGATATTGAAAGCTGCTGAGAGGTCCACCAGAAACAACAGGGACATACTCCCTGTCCAGCTCCCTACCTAAGGCATCCACCAAGGTGACCAAAGCTGTTTCTGTCCCATAACCAGGCCTGACGTGGATCTAGATCATCCAAGAAGCCACCACACACTCCAGTAGCTTACCCCAAAATGGAAGGTTGAAGACTGGTCTATAGTTATCTAGTATAGTAGGATCCAAGGAAGGTTTTGTTTGTTTGTTTCTCAGAAGACATCTTACCATAGCATCCTTCAGGTGTATTGGAAACCCTCTTTACCTACTCCTCTGGCCTGTTTAATAAGCTCGGAGAGGCCATATGTGTCTCCAAGGATTCTGTCCACATCCTCAGACTTCACAAACTGAACAATATCCATCAATGATGGACAAGCAGAGGACAAGGTTGCAACACTGGTTAACATCCCATCCTCATGGAGATGCTCTTGACTAGTATACCATATCTCCTTTCTAGTTCCACAACACATTCTAAAACTCCCTTCACCATTCATATAGCCATCTATCCACCATGGCCTTAGGGAACATCTTTCCTCCTGCTTTTGTCCTTCAATGACCATGGTTAAAACCAAACATGTCACCTCATACACACAACCTTAGCATCTCTATGGCCTGTTACAGACTGCCAAAATAAAGCTGCTTCGGGTCTCTTTGGAGGCATGCTATTTAAATGATGCATGGGTCCTAAGAGTCCAGAGGTCGTGCCAAAGCCACACTCCATTCCTAAGCACTGGAGTGCAGTTTTGGTGCAGCTTCCGGAGTCTCAAGATGCATGCATCATTTAAACAGCATACTTCCAAAGACACCCGAAGCAGCTTTATTTTGGCAGTCTGTAACAGGCCTATGGCTATTCATATAGCCTGATTATACATCTCCTTCCTGAGCACCAGATCACTCCATGCACCTGAGGAGACCAAGTATACAAAACATATTCTACAACGTCTTTCACTCAGTTAGTCTCAAAGGTACTACAAAGGTTGGACTGGATGGCCCTTGTGGTCTCCTCCAACTCTAGGATTTTATGATTCGGTATCCCTTTGCATTCTGGCAAAGCTACTGTATCTGTTAAGTTGCAGGCCAATTCTTTGCTGTGGGAAATTATGATCCCTTTTGTGCTTCTGGAAACCTTTCAGCACTCATGTGCCTGCTGACATCTCCCTCTTGTGGTGCTGTTTTATACCCAACCCTTGAAGGCTTCAAATAGAGGAAGCGATATGTGAAGCTGAAGGCTTTCACAGCTGGTATCCATAGCTTTTTGTGGGTTTTTGGGCTATGTGGCTGTGTCCTGGAAGAGTTTATTCCTGACGTTTCACCAGCATCTGTGGCTGGCATCTTCAGAGACTGAGAATGAGAAGAGAAAGTGATATATTTCTGAGCTGAGGTTGCATTATCGCATGGCGCATTGCATAGTTTGGAAAGTGTTTTGAGGCAACTCACTTAAAATCCGAGCTGTGGAACTGAAAGTCCCAGTAGGTTTAGAAGAACACCATGTATGTTAGAAAGACACATTGGCCTGTTACAGACTGCCAAAAATAAAGCTGCTTCAGGTCTCTTTGGAGGTATGCTATTTAAATGATGCATGGGTCCTAAGAGTCCGGAGGTCGCACCAAAGCCACACTCCATTCTTAAGCACTGGCGTGTAGCTTTTGGTGCAGCTTCCGGATTCTTAGGATGCATGCATCATTTAAATAGCATACCTCCAAAGAGACCCGAAGCAGCTTTATTTTGGCAGTCTGTAACAGGCCATTTTTACCTGAGCCTTCATCATGATTGGTATGCTGTCGAACATGACTTACTGCCACTCGCTGTGGAAATCCTTTGGACCTGTTTTGTCATCCATTGTACATGCCAGAGATAGTCAGAGTTAATTACCGACAACTTGGCATGTGGGCTCTGCAAGGCATCCCCACCTAGACATGCCACAAACAGCCCAGCTGGATGAGAAATACAAGGTGTCACAAGGTTTGTTGTGATTGGACATTCTTCATAAAGGGTTTTCCCCGTGTCTGTTCTGCACATGATTTATTTGCCCCATGTTCCTCTGTGCTACTCGTTTCCTTATCGATGGCAAAAATAGATACCTGCACTGTATTTCCAAAGACAGCAGACTTGTTTCACTGCAAATAAATTATCTCACTGTTCGAGGAGCAATCATATATGAAATAACCATTAGTGTGTGTGAGTACAGAAAGTGTAGAAATCATAAGCGCTCCCAGATGTTGTTGGACCTTAGCTAACATGGCCAATGGTGAGGCATTCTGGGTGTTGCAATCCAAAAACATCTAGAGCAGTGGTTCTCAACCTTTGGTTGTCTAGACTTTTGAGACTTCAACTCCCAAAATTCCTGAACAATGAACAAACTGACTGGGACCTCTGGGAACTGTAGTCCAAAACATCTGGAGGCCCAAAGGTTGAGAACCACTGATCTTGAGGGCCACAGCTTTCCTACACTTGGTCAACAGAAAGGTTGCAAGATGGCGAGAAGTATGGAAACCAAGTCCTATGGATTTTGGAAGCGGTTATTATTTATTTTGCCTGTGGTAGGCAGGTGCACACTGTTGGAGTAGGATAGACAAGAGGAGAAGCACATTCTTTCCCAGTTCAAGATGTTGTTGCAATGTTTACTACAGCCATGCTGCCTCGACACACCATCAGACGTCTTCATTTCTTCAGATCTCCTTCCCCATTCTCCCAATGTGATGCTCCTAAAACCATTAGCTAGACTTTATTAAAAGACGTTTTGTGAACTTAGGCATGCCAATAGATAGACAGATGACTCTTGCCTTTCCATAACAATGCTTCTCTTCCGGAAAACTTCATCAAAACAAATTCTTCACTTCATGTCCTAGCAAGCTGACTACATGAACTTGCCTCATTAACAACATCTCAGATTACCAGAATTAACTTGCTCACTGTAGTGAATAGTCATCACTCATCCCCCCCCCCCAGAGTATGTAATTATGCGCACATGTTTCACAAAGCCGTTCGATGAAGTCCGAGTCTAAAAAGCACTCATTGTTGTACGTCTTCAAGTTGTTTCCAACTTACGGCAACACTAAGGTGAACCTATTACAGGATTTATTTGTTCAGAGGGGATTTGACTTTGCTTCCTTTTGAGGCTGGAAATCTCAAATTATACCCGTCTCAGTTGTAATAAAATCTGCTCCTTTGGGGAAAGCCTTCACACATGTAAGCCAAACGGCAAGAAAGTTCTCACACATCCCTCGATTGCACTGTGAGAAACGTTCTCCCACATACATTTGCAACTAGAGATTAAATGAGCTGTGGAGTTAGAGCTAATGAGAGAGATCCACCTACATAAGGCTTGGCTTCCAATCTGTTTCCTAGCAAAGTGAGCAGAGGCAAACATAGATTGGACTTCAGTTTGTCGGTGCCACAATAAAGCAAAGATTCTGGGTGGTTTCCTTCCAAGAGCTATGTATTTCTTCTAATGTAACTTGCTCACCTTTTTCTTTAGGTATCCCCGGACTACAACATTCCTTTCACACCCCCCCCCCCCAGATAACCCCATACTTGAGACCAGGGTTCAATTCCCAGCTCAGCCATAAAACCCCCTGGGTGACTTTTGGCAAGTCATATGCTCCCAGCCTCAAGGAAGGCCTCTGAACAAATCTTGCCAAGAAAACCTCATGATAGGGTCACCTTTGGATCGCCATTAAGTCGGAAACCTCTGTTTCTGTGTTCTGTCCATGCTCTGGAAGAGTTTATTCCTGACATGAAGTTGAAGACATCCATAGGCTTCCTGATGTGAAGTCAAAGGTGTTCATGGCCGGCATCCATAGTTTTTTGTGGGTATTTTGGGCTCTGTGGCCATGTTCTAGAAGAGTTTCTTTCTGACATTTCGCCAGCATCTGTGGCTGGCATCTTCAGAAAATGCTGGCATGGAAGAGAGTGGGGTACACACACACACACACACACACACACACACACACACACTCCTTCCTACACAGGGTCACACAGTATATATACACCACTCTCTTCCATGCCAGCATTCTCTGAAGATGCCAGCCACAGATGCTGGTGAATCGTCAGGAATAAACTCTTCCAGGCCATGGCCACAGAGACCGAAAACCCCACAAAAAAAAACCCCTATGGAAGCCTTTGACTTCCTAATTCTTGGTTTTGTTCCACTTTGTTAACTGTTGTAAATGGTCAACTGTCATAAATGATCAATAACTACCTGAACTGTGTATCAGATACATTCTTCTCACCATGAAACATATACACATCTCAGAGGAGGGAGGAATCCTTTAAGCATTTTTTGCTAGACTTTCTGCTAATCTCTGTTAAAGGTTTCTCTTCAGATTCATCTTCCAATAAGACTCCTCAGGTGTTTTGGCTGTGAGGACCTACCCGGCAGCAAAATCCCATGGCAATGCAGAGATGTGTTGACATATGAATTATAGCAAGTTAAATGTGTGCTATTAAATATAAATGACTATAGACCATTGAGTTTCTCCTCACTTGCCAGTTTCTTGCCCAAGACACCTGTGAGTCTGGAGTGGCTCCTAAGGCGCTTTCCTGCCCATGACATACTCATTTAGATTTAATGGTAGGTTTTGCCCCATTTACCAATGACTTTCCCTTCTTGCGAAATGACTGTGTCATCATCCGTTCTTTTGTTTTTAATATACGAAGGCGAGAAACCACAACTGCAGCCTCAAAGCAGAGAATGGAAAGAAACACCGCATTTGCTTTGGGTGCGGTTACAGATCAGGGGATGGAGAAAGTTGAACCCTCCAGATATTTGGCCTACAATCTATCGGGGTACATTTACACTATAGGAATACAGTGCGCCCGCGTTATATACAGGCATACACGCTCAAGCTGCGGGGAGCGCATAGGCGCAAGGGATGGCGCATCCCATTCAAATGAATGGGGTGTGTGCCCATAGCGCCCCACACGCTCCCGCACCGCCACGCACGGAATTTGCCTTATGCGGGGGAGTCCAGAACGGATCCCCCGCGTAAGGCAAGGGCCCATTGTAATGTAGTTTGACACCACTTTTGAGTGCCGTAGCTCCATCCTATGGCATCCTAGGGTTTGCAGTTTTGCCAGGGCTTTAGCCTTCTCACAAAACTAGAAATCCCAGGTCTTCTGTACATAATTCCGGGTCTTTGAATCAAGGGGTTACAACTCTGGGGCTTGTTTCAGAGCAAGTGTGGCTATGTCATCTGCCAAAGAAATAGAATAACTGAGAAGCCTTGCTTGCTTTGTTCACTTATTGAGCAGACAACAAGGTTTTCAAATGTCACTGTCATCTGTGACATAGTTGCGTTGGAACTGGCAGAAAATGAGCAAAATAATTAAGGAAGGATGGGCTTTTAGGGCCTGAACAGACAGTCCAAAATAAAGCTCCTTTGGGTCACTTTGGAGGTATTTTATTTAAATGATGCATGCGTCCTAAGAGGCCAGAAGCGGCACCAAAGCTGCGCTCCAATCTTTAGGACTGGAGCATGAGTTTGGTGCAGCTTCCGGACACTTAGGACGCATGCATCATTTAAACAGCAGACCTCCAAAGTGACTTGAAGCAACTTTATTTTGGCCTGTTTGTTCAGGCCCTTAGTTTTCTTTGGTGCATCCTACTTTAGCATAGTAAACTGGAACACTTGTTTTTGCAACATTGGTAACCTTTCTAATTAAAAATTAAAGATTGCTTCCTCTACGACTGACACACATTCGTGAAGGTGTGATGCATTTTGTAAGTAGCTTAATTCTTGGTACCTCTACATATACTGGCGGACATGAAGATCAGAATTATGATATGAGCTGCTGCTCTCAGATGCCCGTGCGTGTCTCTTTTTGTAAATATGTGCCACAATCGCATCATTGTACAGTACTATTACCATAAGCATCTGCATTCCCAAAATTTAATTTGCAACACTGATTTCTGGATTGAAAGAAGCAAAATTTCCTCCTCGCTCCCATAACTATCATTTCATTCAGCTTCCTCAGTAATTCATAGTGATGAATCCAATCAGATCTTTTAATGGAAGAGAGGACAAAGGAGTAGGTTCTGTTCTTAATGATTTGTACCACTAGGCAGCAGTATAAGCCTCAATTCCCATAGAGTTCCAGAATAGATTTGCACATGTTCTTCAACAGACATGAACATTGCTTGGAGCAAAACCAACCTTATATTAAATGCACTTAACTATCTAACCCTTTATCAATGACTTGGGGGACAAAATTGGGAGCATATTTATCATATTTGCAGATGACACCAACTTAGGGGGAGTAGCTAATACCCCAGAGGACAGGATCAAAATTCAAGATGACCTGAATAGACTAGAAAGCTGGGCCAAAGCTAACAAAATGAAATTCAACATGAAGAAATGTAAGGTACTGCACTTAGGATGGAAAAATGAATTGCACAGATATAGGATGGGGGACACCTGGCTGAATGAAACTACATGTGAAAGGGATCTGGGAATCCAAGTAGACCACAAGTTGAACATGAGTCAACAGTGCGATGCAGCAGCTAAAAAGGCCAATGCAATTTTAGGCTGCATCAATAAAAGTATAGTGTCTAGATCAAGGGAAGTAATAGTGCCACTGTATTCTGCTCTGGTCAGGCCCCACCTAGAATATTGTGTCCAGTTCTGGGCACCACAATTCAGAAAGGATGTGGAGAAACTGGAGCATGTCCAAAGGAGGGTGACTAAAATGGTGAAGGGTCTGGAAGCCATGTCCTATGAGGAACGACTTAGGGAGCTGGGGATGTTTAGCCTGGAGAAAAGAAGGATAAGAGGTGAACAAACTCCCTCGGAGTGTGGTAGAATCTCCCTCCTTGGAGGTCTTTAAACAGAGGCTGGATGGCCATCTGTTGGGGATGCTTTGATTTGGATTTCCTGCATGGCAGGGGGTTGGACTGGATGGCCCTTGCGGTCTCTTCCAACTATATTGTTCTATGATTCTATGACCCTCTTGGGATGGATTCCTTGGAGAATTCAGTATGTAGCTACACAGGAGTACAGAGATGCATTTCCCCCTTATGTTTCAAGCAAAGGTCATGTATTATGATGGGACTCCTAGCTTCTATTTAGAAGGTCTCGGTTTCAGTCTCCAGATGGGAGACTGGGAAAGATCTTGTCTGAAATCCTGGAAAGCTGTCGCCGGTCATGCAGACAAGAATGGAAAAGTTGACTCTGTCCCCTTCCCACAAAGTCACCCACCCACATCCATCATGATGGCCATTTTATCTGTAGTGAGAACAAGGAAAGCAGACATGTTGTGAGGATGCAACACCAATAACAATTTTAATAAGAACAAAGACAAGAAGGGATGCATTCAGTGATGGCGGTTTTACATACATTCACAAATAAAGCCCTCTAACAGGTGATGTATCCCAGCAGATTTCACTCAACCTTTTACTAGCAGCCAACAATGCATAGTGGTTGGGTAAAGGGAGATTTCTGTACAAATTGGGATTCATTATCGGGAACCACCAGCATACACAGAAAAGAAGACACAGAGATGACATGAATATGCAACAGCTGGAAGGCATGCATTACAATTTGAAGGGCAGGATGCTGAACATGCTAGCATTAGTGGTTTAGATGCATGGTTATGGGCATTCAGCGCCAGTTATGGATCTAGCTTCTTGCTTCATTCTCCATCTCCATCAGTTGCTATGAGCGGTAGGAGTAGTAGCTGTATATGCTGCCTGGCAAAGCCCGGGAGTAGTAGTTGGAGAAGTTGGAGAAGTTGGAGCCACCGGTGGCAAACAGGGCAGGGTTGCCACCTCCAGAGACACTTCCTGCAGAGCCATTTACACAGCAGGGGTTGGATTGCTCAATGGCCAACGGTTGATCCGGACAGTAGAGCGCAGGTCCTGGGATGGTCAGCACAAAGGGAGGTGGCTGGATGGTCACCGTTGAAGCAGGGCAGCTGGCATAGCATTGGTTTCCACCATTGGACATCTTGGCAGGATTTGAGGGTAGTCTGAAACCACAAGATTGGGACTAACATTGAGTGGGTGCATTTCTTAAGACCCTTTATTCATCAATTCATCCAACCCTATATGTGTTTCTTCAGTCCAACTATGGCTGAACCTGTGATCTATACCCAGAATTAAGCATTCCCATTACCTTTTAAAGCGGATTGCGATTTGGTTCAAACAACCCTGGTTCCCATTTAATTCACATCACTGAAGTGATTCTGAAAGGGAGGCCATGCACTTGATCCATTTAACCTGCATCTTTTTGAAGCTGATTTTTCTGCTTCTTTTTTGATAAATCGAATTTGCACAAGTGTGAATCACATGCAGATCGGAATCGATTTAAATTTACCCTTCATCCGGCTGGAGTGGGTCCATTTTGAATCAATTCATGCTTGAATGTGAACCACAAGTGGATTATTTTAGAGTGGGAAAATGCGATCGGGGCAAATGTAGTGGGAACCATGCTCCACTGTCGAATTGATCCATCAATTCAAATTGCACACCGATTTATCTGTAAGTGGGAATGGGGTCCTAGTTTCTAGTACCAGTGTAGAAAGTTATTTATCAGAGTATTTATACCCCACCCTATATCAGGAGATCTCAGGGCAGATTACAATAGCATTGAAACAGGTTAAACAGGTTGAAAACGGAAGAAAGCCATGTGATTTCTTCATCTTCATTCCCCACCTGAGCTAATACTACAGAAGCTCTTTTTCACTTGTCCAAAGTATCTTCAGATCTGTATACAACAGACTGTAAACCCATTAGCAGTGGTTCTCAACCTTTGGTCCTCCATTTCTTTTGGACTTCAGATTCCAGAAGCCTCAGCCAAATTGGCCAATAGTCAGGAATTATGGGAACTGCAGTCCAAAACATCTGGAGGACCAAAGGTTGAGAACCACTGCCTTAGAGAGTGCTGAGTTCACCATGAAACAGGATAGAAATGTAAATGCTATTGCTGAACCTGTTTCACCTTGGATTCTTTGACTACATGAAATGGGATAGTAACTTCAATCCTTGCCCTGGGTCCTGTCATTTGGTCCCATCTAGGAGAAAACCAGTGATTGAATGGTGAGTCAACATGTAGGTAAATCCCATAAATTCAGTGGATTTACTCCTGTTGTGTGAACAATAGGATTTATACCATTAAAATAGTGTACCATTAAACTGCTATAATACGATTGATACCATTGGGATTAAGAAATGAGATTCCACCTAAGCATTAAAAAGATCTTCTTGACTGTAAGAGCTGTTCAATAGTGGAATGGACTGCCTTGGAGGTTGGTGAGCTCTTATTTGGAGTTCTCTAAACAGTTTGGATGGGCATCTTTCAGAAACAATTTAGTCGTGTATTTCTGCACAACAAGGGTTGGATTAGATGGCCCTTCCAACTCTAAGGTGGTGTCGTCATCGGTCAAACATCACATTCCCACCCCAGCCCACACATATCCTGACAACCATCAATTTGGATGATGCGGGACCCAATCCCCGGTTTGGATTCATACTGTCTAGACCAGCGGTTTCCAACTTATAGGACGCAACCCCTTTAAGGGTCGAACAACCCTTTCACAGAAGTCACCTAAGACCATCCGAAAATACATATTATGAAGTAGCAATGAAAATAATGCTATGGTTGGAGGTCACCACAACATGAGGAACTGTATTAAACTGCATTAGGAAGGTTGAGAACCACTGGTCTAGACAATGTCCTGCCAATTCAGCACCAAATTCACAGTTTAATTCCTTATACCATTATTTTAAAACAAACTTATCTTTTGCTCCGGTTCTTCCGGAGTCATCTAGAGCAATGGTGGGTGACTGTTTACAATGTCTAAACTGTGTTGCATGTCATTCCTTCTGAGATCAGAACAATTTGTCTGCCATGCGATTGATGCTGGGTGCCTTGCTTTTGGGCTCCGATGGAGCGACTCATGAGGGTGGCAGTGGCAGGTGGCACATAGGGACACATGTGCGAACATCTACCCATCGTAATGTTGGGAGACATCAGGGCAGCTTTGGGGCCCGTATACTCTGGGTTACTCCATGCAGATAACATTTAAGATTCTTTGTTTCTATGGCATTTCTTTTTCACAAATCATCCAGTAACAACCCTAGGCCTGATTTATTCCTACCATAGTGCAGGATGGCAGAAAGCTTAGGTGACATAATTGATGTCACCATTTTAGACAGTAAGAAGACAGTTTGATTTATGCATGCGAGGGACAACACCCAGTTAAAGAAGCAATATTTCCATCAAAGAGAAAGGCTCCTCTTGGTTGTGCTACTCTTATTCACAAGGAGCGTTTTCTTCTTCTGTTAATTTATGGGAACGTCTTGTCACCTCACTTGTTCTTCTTCCTCCACCCTTCCTAAATATTATATGAAACTTTCCAATGGAAGAGGCGATTGGAGAGGGAAAACAGACTCTTCCAGGATTCTCATTCCTTGGAAGCATGTGGCAGTCGTCCAGATGGTGCTGGACTGCAAGTCCCATTATCCCCTTCCATTTGGCTATGCTGGTTAGGGATGATGGGAGGAACAGTGCAACAGCGGCAATGTATCTGGAGAGCCACATGTTCCCAACCTCTGATTTTAACCATCTGACAGAGGCTCTTTAGCTGCAAAAAATCTTTGCAATGGGTAAGAGAACTGGATTAGTCAACTACAAGGATACCTTCCAATTTTAAAATCCTCTCGTTCTGTAAAAGTGCATGTGATTTTTGAAGGCGTCACCAGAATATCGACTTGCCTTTTGAATTACTCTTAAGATTCTTGACCTCTTTCCCATAGGCACTTTTTAAATATTCAGATAGTCAGCTTCCAGGTTCCTTACACTATTTGTAGAGAACACCATCATTCTCTACTAGATGGAATATATATATATATATATATATATATATATATGACAAAAATGTGTTTTTAGAGTGTCAAGAATCTCTGCCGAAAAGACACCTAGACCGAGAAGATTCTTGGCACTTCGAGACTTATTCTGCATAAAATGTGTATATGGTCGTTTTGCCCAAAAAACACAATTTTCTATGCAGAAAACACAATTTTCTGAGCATTAAAAAAGGCTGTTTTCTTTGCTAAAGCACCAAAAGCCAATTTTATACAGGGGAAAAAAACCCTGCGCTTTGAATAGTACATCAAAAAGTGTGCCGTTTGCAAAGGCTGTCTGACAGTGGGAAAAGGATGGTTAACTGTATTCATTGCTTTCCTTATGAAGAAAACTAGTGAAGAATCACTTCTCTAGAATAAAGTAACTGCAAGTCTCCATGGGCAAAAAAATGTCATCTAACAAGAAACCCTGTAAGGAAAGTAGGTTCCCCCCTCAAAGGTTTACAGAGTATATCTGTAGGATCCCCCAACCCAAAGAACTCCTTGGGACTTACCAGTTCTTGGAAAGACAAGGCTCTTGAGGGAAATTGATCTGCAAGAACCCTAAAGGCTGAGCTTTTTATACACTCAGAGAAACACCTGAAGGAATTGAGACACCAACCCTGGATTTCCACATTTGTTATTATAAGGGAGACACCTCAGTTTATGGCAGATAGGTCCCCTCCCTCTTGGAGATGTCTGGTCTGCTGCTAAGAAAATAATTGACCTTCTCAACAGTGTGGCAATGAGTTTCTCCTCATTTCAGTGCAATATGGTCTATGAGTGTTACGCCCTTCAGATGAATTTAATTTTAAAACTCCATAGGCCCAAAAGCGATAATGCTTAGCCGTCACTGCCATCATGTCGAGGCGTTTCAATACTCAGTGGAATGCTCTCGAAGAAATGCAGTGTTTCCTTTCATGATGAATAGCAGACATACAATTCATTGTTGGGGAAAGAGCACGCAAAACGACGAGGCACCGTTGCGCACCGAAGAAACCCTTGCTTCAATCCTCACCAATGCTCAGCCGTAAAGCTCACTTTTAGTATCCTTGGGTTAATCCAGGGTCATCCAAGGCATTTCACGTAATTTTGCAAAGGATTTTCAAACGACGTCGCACGCAAACGGAAGGCAATCCAAACGCAATTGTGAGACAACCCAGGAATAGCTGAATTCGGAAAAATATCGAATGTATAAATCCTTCACAGTCAATTTGCATTTGCATTAGTATGAAATGCATCTCCAGTTCGGCCATGGGATTACTGTGGGATCGGTTATGGGATCTTGTCCTCCCTGCGCATGCACAGGGATACTTCAGCTATGGGATACTTCAGCTATGGGATCTTGTCCTCCTTGTGCATACGCAGGGATACTTCAGCTATGGGATACTTCAGCTATGGGATACTTTGGCTATGGGATCTTGTCCTCCCTGTGCATATGCAGGGATACTTCGGCTATGGGATACTTCAGCTATGGGGTACTTTGGCTATGGGATCTTGTCCTCCCTGTGCATGCGTAGGGATACTTCGGCTATGGGATACTTCAGCTATGGGATCTTGTCCTCCCGGTGCATATGCAGGGATACTTTGGCTATGGGATACTTCAGCTATGGGATACTTTGCCTATGGGATCTTGTCCTCCCTGCACATACGCAAACATGCTAATTCAGAATCAAGAAGCCGATGGGTACATACTCATGTGATGAATTCATTCCCATTTGCACTGCTTTATCTTTTGGATGGACGCTGTGTTCGTCTGTGCTTATGATAAACTACTACATAATTTCTTACATTTTAGGATTGCCCTCTCATTTCTTCTTCTTTCGGGACAGTGATACGTTCCTCCGTGTGAAAAAGTCCATTGAACCTATGCTTGAATGCTGAACCAACAGATATGCAAATCCCGTTGATTCAATGGGATTACTCCAATTGGGTTTAGGATTTAGGTCTCGGTTTAACTTCCCACGCACTATTGTTGTGAGAATCAAATGAGCAACCTCAACTCTTGGAGGAAAAGTGTTATTTAACACACTCACACACAAAATACACACACACATACACATGGTGTGTATTTCATCCAAATGTTCAGCTTTATTTGGCACCAAATAGCCTCTCTCCAGGAAATCTAGTTTTCTGAACCTGGGTCACATTCAGCTATGACAATGAAACATAATCTCTTCCTGAAGGATATGGGATGAAACCCCACCTCACAACCATGGCAGTTAAAGTGGAATCAGAATGCTATAATTGTGTAATGCAAAATGACTGCTGGATTTTGAATCCGTTGTAATTTACTATGTCACTGAATTGTAATAATTCCTTAATTTGGATGGCTATGATTCTGAATCACTTGCTTAGCGATGTAACCACCTTTGTTGCATTGCTAAGTAGCTTCTTCCAGTCAAATTTATCCGATCCTCATTTACCATGCAGCAGTTAATGCAAGTGAAGGAAGTCTGTTCCGCTTATTCGTTTGGAAGCAGTTGGCTGATGTTTCCATCCTCTCCCAGAACCAATTTTCAGTGTTACTGTCAGAGGCGTCCCTAACAAGATTCTCCCTCAGACCAGATAGACCTGATGGGAGAAAGTAGAAACATCAGTCCCCTATTTTCTGATCAACAAGGGAACAGACCCATGTCCCTTGCAGGGGCTTCTGTCTGGTAATGAGGTCTGGGGAACATTCCCAATCAAAATACAGTGGGCCCTCGCCTTATGCAGGGATCCGTTCCGGATCTCTCCGCGTAAGGCAAATTCCGCCTATGCTCAAGCCCCATTGTAAACAATGGGGCTCGTGCATGGTGGCACGGCGGCGCGTGGGGTGCAACGGGCACATGCGCCCATTCAATTGAATGGGACGCACCACCCCTTCTGCCCCGCGCGCACCCCACGGCTTGAGCGCATATGCTCAAGCCGCGTAAAGCGCGCCCACGTATGACGCGGGCGTGCTGTACTTAAAGATTTCCGATATCTTGGATCAAACATTGTTTGGAAAGGAGTCTGCAGTCCAGAAATAAGAAGTCTAGGAATAAGAAGAACAGTGTTTGAAAGGACTTGACAAGATCCTAAAGATATACAGCTAAAAAAAGTAAAGGTAGTCCATTGACATGAATGTCTAATCGTAACCAACTGTAAGGTGCGGTGCTCATCTCCGTTTCTAAGCCGAAGGATCAGTGGAACACTGTTACTTTCTCACCGAAGTGGTACCTATCTATCTGCTTGCATTTGCATGCTTTCGAAGTGCTAGGCTGGCAGAAGCTGGGCCTAGTGACAGGAGTTCACCCCATCATGCAGCACTTGGGTCTCAAACTGCCAACCTTCTGATCTTATGACATCACAATTGGCATCTTACGTACTAAGGCTTCCAACTGCCAGCCTTCCAATCTTCTGATCATTAAAAATTGTGTCTTAACTGCTAAGCCACCACATCCTAAAATATACAACTGAGCACTAAAGTTAGAATTGTCCAAGCCTAGCATCCACTGTAAAGTCGAAGGATTTCATGGCCGGCATCCATAGTTTTTTGTGGGTTTTTCAGGCTCTGAAGATGCCAGCCACCGATGCTGGCGAAACGTCAGAAAGAAACTCTGCTAGAACATGGGCACATAGCCCAAAAAACCCACAAAAAACCTAGCACCCACCATCATGAATGGATGAGAAGGTTGGACAGTGAAGAAGCCAGCAATTCATTTGAGATGTGGTGCTGGAGAAGAGTGCTGAGGACACCATGGACACTCAAAAGGACAAACCAATGGGTCCTTGAACATCTCAAGGCTGAATTGTCCCTGGAAGCCAAGATGATTAACTTGGGACTGCCATACTTTGGACACATTATAAGAAGGCATGCCTCATTAGAAAAAAAACAATAACACTAGGGAAGATGAAAGGCAGCAGAAAGAGAGGAAGATCACATGCCAATGGCTAGATGCTATCAAGGAGGTCACAGGCCTGAAGTCACAAGGCCTAGGCAAAGCAATGAAGGAGAGGAGGGCTTAGAGATGCCTCATCCACAAGACAGCCACTCTATTCTGCTTTGGTCAGGCCCCATCTGGAATACTGTGTCTAGTTCTGGGTGCCACAATTCAAAAAGGATGTTGAGAAACTGGAGCCATGTGTCCAAAGCCAGGCAACTAAAATGGTGAAGGGTCTGGAAATCATGCCCCATGTGGAACGATGTAGGCAGCTGGGGTTGTTTAGTCTGGAGAAGAGAAGGTTAAGAGGTGATATGGTAGCCCTTCCTCAGAGAGTGGTGGAATCTCCTTCCTTGGAGGTATTTAAACAGAGGCTGGATGGCCATCTGTCGGAGATGCTCTGATTGTGAATTCCTGCATGGCAGAATGAATTTGGACTGGATGGCCCTTGGGGTTTCTTCCAGCTCTATGATTCTATGAATCAATGTCATCTTCAGGGCAGCTAACAAGTTGAAACATTTCCATGATTTCATCCACCGCTATTTTATGTTCAGCTTTAGTTTCGCACTTTGATCACATTTTAGTCTGTTGGCTTTCCATTGGGCATGTATTCTCCTAGCTCAGACTGCATGCGTATAGTTTATAAAATCACATTTGTGTAGGACGATTGCAGTCTTGTGTCATTACAGGATAATTGCATGGTGCCTAGGGAACCTGTTTTCTAGCTGTCTTATAAGCACAAATAAGACATACTATTGGGGAAAAGACAAATAAACAAAAAGTGCTGATGGAACAACATCCCACAACACACCTGAAGGCATCAGGCTGCCTTTGTAGGACACAGCATTATGTTTATGCTATTTGCAACCAACACACAAGGAATGTGTGGGTGACCCTCAGTAGGCTGATGGCTGATGACAGCTCCTCCTTGCTGTTTGATGTTCCTTCAGAAGACCTCACAAGAAGACATTTTACTGTGCAAGTCAATCACAGAGCAGGAAATGGTGCAACTAAGCTGGACAAAACAACACAGTGCTGTCACCAAATTTCGACTCAAGAATTATCTTTCAATGGCTCTGTTTATTCTAGTGAGTAGAAATAGAGATTAGGAGCAGCAAGGAACAGTCTTTGCCCTCATTCCCACTTACAAATAAATCAGTTTGCGATCCGAATCAATGGATCGATTCGACAACGGAGTATGGTTCCCGCTACATTTGCCCCAATCGCATTTTCCCCCAGTAAAATAATCCACTTGTGGTTCACATTCACGAATGAATCGATTCAAAATGGACCCACTCCAGCCGGTCAAAGGGCAAATTTAAATCAATTCTGATCCGCATCTGGTTCACACTTGTGTGGAATCGATGGAAAAAATCAGCGTCAAAAAGACATGGGTTAAATGGATCTAGCACATGGTCCCCCTTTCCGAATAGCTTCAGCGATTCGGTTCAAGTGGGAACCAGGGTCATTTGAACTGGTTCAAACCAATTTGTGATCCGGTTTAAAAGGTAGTGGGAATCAGGCCTTTGTATTCAGGAAGTTGAATGGACAGTCTCAGTTATCTCCTTACTAATAACTCTTTGAGGTTCTCCTTCTCAAAGTTTCTCCAAGTAGGCAGTAGTTGAAAGGATCCATTGGATTGTAGTGGACAGGAAAGCTTTTTGCTCAAGATCCTGTAGATAATAATTTTTATATTATTATTATTATTATTATTATTATTATTATTATTATTATTATTATTATTATTATTATGGTTCACTCAAACTGTGGCCAACCATATTTTTTGTTTTTTGGATTGTACCTTCCATCAAGCCTAGCCATCATAGTCAACACTGAAAAATGTTGGGACTTGTAGTCCAACAATATCTGGAAGACTGCACTTTGCCTACTTCTCTAACATAACAGAAAGCACCTGGTAAGACTGGCCATTGGCTTCAACCTATTAAAGAAATGTTTTTCAGTTCAAGATTATTCTGCAAATCCAGAATACAATATAATCCAGATATCCTTCAGCATGGAGGAAGGCTATCTGGAGACTTTTCTATGAAGCCATATACCAGAGAACTTTATTTGTTAAAAGAGGAATATCCAGCTATGAACACATTGACATATGTTTAATTTGCGTACATAGCATTACCATATTTTTCCATCTCAGGACATAGAATCATGTAGCTCTACTGACGCTGTAGGTATTAAAGCCCAATTAATTGAGAGATGTAGTCCACCAGTATCCAGAGGACTACATGATCCCACCTTGGCTTTACTGTCTCTAAAAACTCTTCCAACCTGTTGAATCTTTCCAAGTCAATGCAGTCACCTTTCTGATGTGTTCACTATGTACAGACTCTACCTTCTTAGTCTTATGAGAACGACATTCAAGGACCCAACCCAGAATCTAAATATGACCCAACTTTGCGTTAATTATGTGGCTCCGTGAATCCGATGACTCATTTTCCTTAATTGATCACCGCAGAGCTTTAAACAAAATGCAACAGAAGGGAATTGTGTCCTTACCTACTAAAAGAGTTTGAAGGGAATCTCTTTTAAGTGAAGCACAGAGTTCCTTCGACCAAGTCGTTATTCCATTTTTTGAGAGTTCTTCTTTATTCGCCACTGTCGCTGTCATCTTCGTCATGAGAACAATTAGGGATGTACAAAGGAACACACAGCCAGATCTTGAACTCCACATGGTAAAATTCAATGTGATAGCTGGGTGAGTTTGGAAAATCAGTGTGCAAAGGGATCTTGTAGCGCTTAAATCAATTCCGATCCGCATCTGGTTAACACTTGTGCAGAATTGATTTATCAAAAAAGACACGGAAAGAAATCAGTGCCAAAAAGACACGGGTTAAATGGGTCTGGTGCATGCTCCCCCTCTGAATCGCTTCAGCGAATCGATTTAAGTGGAAACCAGGGTCATTTGAACCGCTTCAAACCGAATTGTGACCCGATTTAAAAGGTAGTGGGAATGAGGCCTTCGTCTAAGCAGGGAAGCATAAGCAATTTCTTTGACTGAGTTTTCCTTTGCAAATGTATCTCATCCACCCAAAGCCCAAGCTGTGTGTTGTGTGTGTATGTAAGAGGGAGATGAAGGAAACAGACATCATGTGCAGTCAGAAAACTATGTGTTTCCCAGGCTTTTAGAGAATGAAAAATGCAGAGAATGAAAAAGGTGCCCATTCCTGGCCAACCTATCCATAACTTAGTCAGCGGAAACTGACAGCCAAGAGTTGGACCTCAGTTTTGCATTTGTAATTGTGGAAGAAAGATGAATGCTATTATTATTATTATTATTATTTTTTACAAAGAGGTGTAACACAGCACATTATGTTGGAATGACTTATTCTGCGCTCCTTCATAAGCAGTACTCACAATCTGGACAGTCATTAATTCTTGAAGGTCCACCTGTGTGGTCTGATGATTCACTGTAGGATTCACAGCAGATGAGAACATTCAAAGGAGTCACTGGCTTCCATACGGCATGGAAAACATATAAAAAGCATCTATTTCAACGCTGTTGCCATCATTCCCACTGCTTCTGCTGCCATTTGCAACTCGGAGAACCAGGTAGGACATCCAGACTGTGTTTTTGCACATTTCCAAAACATGATCTTTGCTTCATTCCTGGATGGTAGTGGTAAATGAAGTATTCTTGTTCTATAAGGAGGGAAGAACAATCCTATTGACGTTGTCAAGATGGAATTGAAAGTCGGTTTCAAAATCCTGATAGGATTAGGATGAATGGCTGGACAGAGAATAGGAGTGATATTTTCCCTTGCTTTTTAACCCTTCTTCTTAATGCTTCTGCTCTTACAAACCCCCTTGCTTTTGTGAAGCCGGAGGCATTCATGGCCGGCATCCATAGTTTCTTGTGGGTTTTTTGGACACTGTGGCCATGTTCTAGAAGAGTTTGTTCCTGATGTTTCGCCAACATCTGTGGCGGGCATCTTCTCCGAAACAGCAGATGTACCAAATTAATTGTTGAATGGCGAATCAGATAGATAAATGCAGTTGATGCAATGAGTCGTCTTTGGTGGGGCTAACCAATAGTCCCATATCTGTCTACACTGTATGTAACTATATCTATTCTTTTTGACAGATCTCTCCAGTAACTAAAATGTCTTACGGAAACCAGCAATGCTATTCCAGCTGCCCCGTCTCAACGGTGACCATCCAGCCACCTCCCTTTGTCATCTCCATCCCAGGACCAGCGCTTTACTGCCCAGACCAGCCATTCCAGATTGACCAGTACAATCCGTGCGCCTCTGGAAATGTGGGCACTGGTGGCCATTCAGGAGCGTTGCGTTCTGGCCCATTGCAAAGTTCCAAGTTTTATTCTCAGAGTGCTCTGCCTTGCACCCAATCCAGCTGTGGCATCTACAAATCATACTGAAGCCAGGCGAATGAACACACATGGAATCATCATAGATGAGAATGAAGACGAACCTATACTTCATCCTCAGCATAGCATCCAGAAATTACCAAAAAGTCTCCTAGTCCTGTCACATTTCTGGCTGGATTATGGATTCTCAGCACTCCCTACATCTCTGATCCATCTCACAACTTCCATCCGATGAGGAGTCCTGTGTAGTTCAAAACATCAGCACCAACTTAACTGGATGCACTAATATGCCTGCTTTCTGCTTTTTGTAATGATATCTAGCAATTGTGTTTCTCTTGCCTGTATTAAGTCTTGACCTAATATCAACATGAAATGTATTTTTTTGCCATTTGCAAATTTGCAGCTATGAGAAATTTAAGAACCGCCAAAGTGCAAAATCAAACTGATGCTGAAATGCCCTATTCAAAGTGGTGTTCCGAGTGAATTTAAGTCCGTTCTGTCTGAAAGCCACAGTTTTGTTGCTGACAAATTTCAAATTGCTTTCAAATAAAGGTTTTGCTTTAACCTTACAATTGTAATACCTTGTGTGTGTTCTGTTCACACCAAAATATACACATTACATTTGCCATTCAACTTCCTTGAAAACAAAGTGGAAACTTTCCTTATCCAAGAGGATTGGGGAAGCTGTTTACTCTCCAGATGTTCTTAAGACTCAAAGGTCCATGAGCCCCAAATGGCATGGACTATGGGAGGTATGGTTATGGATTGTGGGAATCATAGCCCAACAAGATCTGGATGTGGGCACAGGTCTGCCGTGCTTGGGGAGGGTTGCATGGAAACTCTACTTGAAATGGTCATGGTCTACAAGACTTGGCAACATCTATGTCAGTGATGTCCATACTATGGCCCTCCAGGTGTTTTGGACTTCAGCTCCCAGAATCCCAGACTATTGGCCAAGGTGGCTGGGGCTTATGGGAGATGAGGTCCAAAACACCTGGAGGGCTAGAGTTTGGACATCACTGATCTATGTAAGGCAGGTTCTAAGAAGAGATAGGTGACAGACCTAAAGATGGACTGGAGAAGGGCACCATCTTGGATTTTATGGCTAAACACCAACAACTTCTGCCTAGCTGCTCTGGCTTTTAAAAAACCAGAAGCACTGAATGGACATCTTTTGGCTCAATCCACCAGTCTCTCCATACTTGGTGTGCATGTGTGTGTCTACCTGTATCTGTGAGCATGTATGGTTTGTTTTCACAAAACACTATTTTGTCCAATATTTGGTGCAAGATGTGTGGAAACTCCAGTTAAAATACACACATATGCAATGGCCTAAACCCTATCTCTAGTCCCAACTAGAGTAGACCGATTGACCCAACTGGTGAATGGTAAAGTCAACACATTAGTGCATCCCATTGACTCAGTGGGTCTATCCTGTGGATGCTCAAGTCCAACTATATACAGTAGGATAATAAAATGATGTCCCCTATAGAAAATTGAAAAAGCAAGGCTTACGTTTTGGAAATGAGATTGTGATATCTTAGCAGCTAGCCCCAACTAGAGTAGGGTGATTGAATGGATTGTTTACTAGTGTGCCAACACATAAGTAAATCCCACTGACTCCATGGATCTAGTCTGGCGCCTTTGATCCCACTACTCTTTTCATTTAGCTCACTCTAATTTGAACTAACAGTAGCATTCAGGTCCTTGTTGGTCACCTCTTTCTCCCACTGGAAGTGAGGAATACCTCAGGAGTTAAACAAACTCTTCCCAAGCCGTCTCAATGTCTCCAGACACCTTGTCTCATGGAGCATGACTAACTTGGCAAGATTCCTCCACATCCCAGCTGCCAACCTGAACTCCCTTTTCAGGAGGTGCAAGAAAATGCAAAGCATACTGTATGTTCTCCCAATGAGCCGAGATTCTCCTTCCGCTGTTGATGCTCATGTGAGACACATTCACCTGACAACTGTAGCCATGGACACATAAACAAACACTGCATCACTTCTGTCATCATCATCCCCACCCATCCACACATATTGGCAATATTTCTGTCCTCCATGTGCCGATACCTATGAGCCAAAACAGTGAGTGTAGGTGGTATCCAGAAGCAGCTTGGAGCTTTGATTGATGTCAACTCTGACAAATCCAAATATCTAAATAAATAGACTATGAACATGTGGAACAATCTGACAAGCTAAATCAAAGCAATTGAAAGGAATTATAGAATGGGAAGGGGTCCTACAGGACATCAAATCCAACCTCACTCCTCAGAGGAGGAACTCCAATGAGAGCATTCTCAGCAGGTAGCTGTCCAGACTCTTTTTGAAGATCTCCCAAGAAGGAGGACCCACCACCTCTCTTGGGAAGTGGATTCATTTCTGAACCACTTTCGCCAAACCCAGGGTGCCACAGCAAAGAAAACTGCCTCACTCAGTCTCAGACAAGGTCCCCTCTGTGCTGGAAATGGCTGTATCGGTTGAATTTGGCCAGCTGTCATGGACCGCCCTGGGCCTGACTTAGAGACACAGTCAGAGGACTCAGAGCCTGAAGACATGGAGGAGGCTGAGACAGGGGCAGGTCTGGGTCCCAGAGGAGGCTCAGCATGAAGCTGCAGAAGGAGAAACAGACTCTAGGCTGCAGGTGCTAGACCTGTGGAGTGAAGGCAGATCAAGGAGTCTTTGAGGCATCCTTCCAGGCTAGAAGACAAGAGGAGAGCTAATAGGTTTCAGCTGAGAGAAGAAGAGGCCTTTTAAAAGACCTCCAGCTGCAGAGGTTCTTTGCAGCTGATAACCATTCTTGCAGCCTTGTTGTTCCAGTGTTCCTTGCTCTTTGGTTCATGACTCTGGTTATCTGACCCCTGGACTTGCCTTGTGACTATGCTCTTGCCTCTGCCCTTTGCTGTGACTGACTGGTATTGTGTGACCCTTGGATTGGACTCTGGACTATTCCTTTGTATACTCCCCTGCTGTGCTGCTCTCAGTATAGGTAAGCAGGACACCAGCACAAATAGAACAGCCATATGTTTGTCAAAGAATTTGCCAAAATGCATGAATTTCCTAATATTCCATATTGAAAGAATTTAAGTTGTTGAGTCCAAGTGCAGGAGAACAAAATCAACAAATTTGCCCATGCTTATGAAAGAAAGTCCCCCTCTTCTGAGCTAGACTACTACAGTAGGTGTTCCATGTCCATCAATTTTGCATCAACAGATTCAACCATCCACATCTTGAAAATATCACCTCTCTCAGTTCCAAAAAGTGAGCCTTTTTTCAATTTTCTATAAGGAACGCCATTTTACTACCCTACCGTATATAATCAGACTTGAGCATCCACAGATTTTGGTATCCATCACAGGTCCTGGTGCCAAAGTCCAGCAGATACCAAGGGCCCACTGTACTGTTTACTTAGAATCATAGGATCCTAGAGTTGTAAGAGATGCCCAAGGGCCATCCAGTCCAACTCCATTCTGCCTTGCAGGAACTCTCAATCAAAGCATCCCTGACAGATGGCCATCTGGCCTCTGTTTAAAGACCTCCAAAGAAGGAGACTCCACCACTCTCCAAGGAAGTGTGTCCTAGTGTCAAATAGGTCTTACTGTCAGGACGTTCCTCCTAATGTTGAGGTGGAATCTCTTTAATATTGGGAAGAACTTACTGAAAGGGGTGTTCATGGAATAATACTTAATTTAGGTGATAGTCAATGGAGTGGAGGAACGTTGTCTTCACTTCCTTTTTGTGTGCATCCCAGAGATGTTTACTTGTCCTTGCAAAAAAACACCAACCTTTGTTCGACTAGAAGAGAAGGTTACGAGGCGATATGATAGCCCTGTTTAAATACTTGAAGGGATGTCATATTGAGGACAGAGCAAGCTTGTTTTCTGCTGCTCCAGAGACTAGGGCCTGGAGCAATGGATGCAAGCTGCAGGAAAAGAGATCCCACCTCAACATTAGGAGGAACTTCCTGACAGTAAGGGAACAAACTCCCTCGGAGTGTAGTGGAATCTCCCTCCTTGGAGGTTTTTAAACAGAGGTTGGATGGCCATCTGTCAGGGATGCTTTGATTGAGATTTCCTGCATGTCAGAATGGGGTTGGACTGGATGGCCCTTATGATCTCTTCCAACTCTATGATTCTAGATAAACCTTGGTTTGATCCAGGAGGACACCTCTGAAGTTCTACTTAGCCATCATTGTCATTGATGGACTCACAATGTACCCAAGCAGTATACCTTTGATGGACATCTTTGATGGTCATTAGCAACACCATTCTTCCAGAACCTCTCAAAGGTGGAGATCTTCAACTGTGAAGGCCTGCTTTATGATGTGGAAATGCCGCTGCCCAGAACAATTACAATACATCGTCAATTAGGCTGTCCTTTGCCCACACAGCATGGTGAAACAAGCTGAGGATGAACACTTAAAAGGCCAATTAGGAAACAATTCATGAATGGTTGATCATCCAAAAAAGGCCATCACTGGCTTATCACAATCTGGGGTGTTGGCTATAGCAGTTGATCGGATCATTATTCTAATCCCCAAAACAAAGAGAGCCTTAATTATCCCTCAGGACACCAGAAGAACAGTATAAAAGGCTAAACCTCTTGGCTTCCTTCAGCCACTTAATTCCCTATCTGCTTCTTTGAGAATCAGGTAAGTCTGTTTGGATTCTGAGACTAAGGCAAAGTCTGGAAACTGTAGTTTTGTGAGACATTTAGCCGTCTCTGTTGGAGAACCCTGGTGTTCCAATAAACTACAGTTTCCAATATTCCCTAGCACTGAGCCAGGGCAGTTAAAGTGGTGTCGAACTGGATTATTTCTGCAGTGTGTTTTGGATCAATACTTATGATCTCTGGGTTTTCTATATGTGCAAGGAGAATGATGGTGTATGTCAAAGCTACTGAGGGTCAGTCATAGGAAGGTTCAGGCATTTGAGTCACGACCGTTAAAGTGGTGTGAAACCACTTTATTTCTGCAGATTAGACCTATGTCTGAATTGCAAATGATAGAAGGTCTAAGACCTGGTAGTCACACTGAGTAGTCAGATTATATCCTTTGCATGAAACATCGATCTCACGTTCAACCTCTAGTATCTCATGACACATGGGCCACAGATAGCCCATTTTGAAAAGGATCTCCGTTTCCCTGAAAATTCAGAGAACCAATGCTAAAGGGAGGAAACTTAACTGGTCTTTGATACAGAACGCTGACATATGACCATTTCTGCATAGTATAGGGAAAGACCTTAACTAGGCAGAGGTAGAACATTGCTATAGTTGCTTTCATGTTCTTCTTGTGCTCATAACCACTATGTATCTTGACTTTCTAAACTTCTTTGGGAAGTCATGCAGTATGTTGATGTCTTCTCTGAATCTGAGAAGTAATATGATAGCCCTGTTTAAATATTTGAAGGGATGTCATATTGAGGAGGGAGCTAGCTTGCTTTCTGCTGCTCCAGAGACTAAGACCCAGAGCAATGGAAAAGAGATTCCACTTCAACATTAGGAAGAACTTCCTGACAGTAAGGGCTGTTCAACAGTGGAACAAACTCCTTCCTCGGAGTTAGTGGAGTCTCCTCCCTTGGAGGTCTTTAAACAGAGCTGGATGGCCATCTGTCAGGGATGCTTTGATTGACATTTCTTGCTTGGCACAGAATTGGACTGGATGGTCCTTGTGGCCTCTTCCAACTCTATGATTCTACGAATAGGTTAATAAGCAAGTTTGATCCTGTGTTTTCAGACTCCTCTCTCATCTTGCAAAGATGTCTTCCGGTGGAAACCAGTGCTATGCCAGCTGCCCCGCTTCAACGGTGACCATCCAGCCACCTCCCTTCGTCCTGAACATCCCAGGCCCTGCGCTCTACTGTCCGGATCAACCTTTCCGCATTGAGCAATACAACCCCTGTGCTGGTGGTGTTTCCGGTGGCGGCAGACCTGCCCTGTATGCCAATGAGGGTTCCTACTTCTCTAACTTCTACTCCCGAGCTCTGCCAAGCAACAACTTCAGCTATAGCTCTTACCGATCCTACTAGACCCCAAAAGAAATCTCCATAGTAGAAGAAAGGGGTGAATGAAGCAAGAGCTAAAGAGAAGACCTGAACCAGCCATCAGAAGTTTCCTTAGACATTGGCATGAGCTGTATCCTGTGCATTGCCATGCTAAGTATTGCTGTTTTAGCCCTTCTTAAAATTAGACACATGCATGTTTTTTCCCTTTATATTTATCACTCACGGTGGCTGTTTTCTTAATTTCAGCATTATGTTGGTTCTAGTTAGGAAACAGGGATGGGGATGGCTAGTTTGAAAACTCTTGTAGGTTGCTTGAATTTCACAGATAAGTAAAAGAGGAAGAAAAGAGAACTTGTAACGCATGCATCCATTCTAAAGGTTTGGAACAGAGCATGAGTTGGGTCTCTGTTTTGCAGAGATTCATGCACAGGTTCTTGCAACGTATGGTTCAGAAGCTTAGAAAATGTTAATGATACTGTGTTTAGGATATTATTTTGAACTACAGTGAGAGGAGAATTGCCCCATGATTCCTAGTTTGGGAACCTTTCCTTGCAGCAGTAAGGAGAACGTCTATGTCACTCTTGTATAAATGTCCAAGAAAAAGACCTACCAATGATGGACAACCTTCCCGCCTTTGCAAATGCATAGTCTACCATTAGGTTTGTCTTTGCAAATGCATAGTCTACCATTTGATTTGTGATCTTCCTCTCCACTCCATTCCCTACAGCAAAGAGAAACAGTGCATTGTGGAATATAGGTTACAGTATTCCGCATCTTATTCTGACTCTTGTCTCAGCTACTGTTCATGTCCATTTCCTCTTACATTAAAATGTCACTTGCATTCTGAAGCACTTGTGTCCTCTTTTTCTTCCATGATGGGAATGAAGTTAGTGTATGTGTGAATATATGTGTGTGTGTGTGAGTGAGTATCCAAGTGGTCTATCATCTGAACTCTAAGAAGATTCAGACGATAGTTGTGGACAGATTCCTGCACTCAGTGCTTTAATCCAGCAGGGACGTAGCCAAGGGGGGGGGTCCTTGGGGTCCAGATCCCCCCCCTTCCATTAGAAAAATGAATGGTGTGTGGTGCTGCTCCGCCGCACCCAAGCCCCATTATAATGGTGGCACTTAGTCTGGACCCCCCCCCTTCCTAAAATTCTGGCTACGTCCCTGAATCCAGCATAACTATTCTGTAGTTCTCATCCTACATTATCAGAGCTTTTCAAACACACAATCTATTCACTTAAAAATGTAGTGAGGGATTTAGTATATTTCAATTTGTTTCAATGGGTCAAAACTATGGATGCTGGTCATGAAAGCCTTTGACTTTACTCTGGATCCAACAGTTTGGCTTGCTGCTACAAACGACTCGAAGAACACATCAATAACAACGTTCTGTCCATATCCCCTTTTAATATTGGCACTTCTTTTCTGCCTAAGGTGGAACAATCTATGTGAAGACTCTTACTGTCATTCTCCTGTATAATGTAAATCCAAAGTATAGATGAAAACATTTTAAAAATGAATTAAACATAGGCCCGAGACAGATGGGTGAGAAGCAGCGTGCCGGCACCGATTCTATGGTTCGGGAGCATGCACCAACCACACTCTCCCAAACCATAATCCATATGGATGCCGCCATCATGCCGGCCTCCCGTTCCCATGTGGGCTGCCATCCATATGGACTATCGTTTGGGAGCATGTGGCTGGTGCATGCTCCCGAACCCTAGAATCGGCGCCAGCACACCGCTTCTCACCCATCTGTCTCGGGCCTATGTTGGGGTGCCACGCTTGTGTCATTGATGCACCACTATGTGCTAATGGTGCACTGATGGTGACGCCCATATGTGCCAAAAAGAACTATGTTTTTCAGGTTCTTTTTGGTGCGGACGGAGCCCACGTAGTTTGGTTACTGCAGGCTCCCTCGGGAGCAAAAGTGAGTGGCTCCAGCCCACCCTTTTGGGGCAGTCTGTCGAGCCCCATAGTTTCCTGGGAGTTGTTAAAACCTAACAAGAAGAAACCCAGACAACTAAAAATTGTTGCAGTTTGGTGTGTATTGTATCTGGAAAATGCAAATAGCTTTATTAACTGTGAAATCAAAGGCTTTCATGGCTGTCATCCATAGTTTTTTGTGGGTTTTTCAGGATCTGTGGCCATGTTCTAGAAGAGTTTCTTCCAGACGTTTCGCCAGCATCGGTGATTGGCATCTTCAGAGCCTTATCAACTGCTTTCAGAAAGCAAAGAACAAAAAAGCAGAAATCAAAATATTTCTCCTTGGGCAGAATATACAGGGAGAAGGAGGGTTGCATGTATGAACCATGTTATAGTAAATGCCATGTTCTGCAAAAAAGCAGTTATTTGATTTAATTTTTATTGCACAGAATAAGTCCTGAACTGGGAATGGTTTGGGGGAAATGTCCATTTATAAAATAACTTCCTTGCAATGAGAACTATTGTAAAAGTATTTGTTCTTGCATGAGTGGCTGAAGTGGACGAAGGTTTGCATCCCCAACCCAAAGCGCTACCTAAATGCCATAGAGAGGGAAGGAGTCAGTTGAGAAAAAAGAGACAAGAGACAAGAAAGTGAGTTGGGACACATTTGAAAGGATGTCATATTGAGGTGGGAACAAGCTTGTTTTCTGCTGCTCCAGAGACTAGGACCCAGAGCAATTGATACAAGCTACAGCAAAAGAGATTAGGAGGAACGTCCTGAGAGTAAGGGCTGTTCGACAGTGGAACACACTCCCTCAATGGAGAGTGGTAGAGTCTCCTTCCTTAGAGGTCTTTAGGCAGAGGCTGGATGGTCATCTGTCAGAGATGCTTTGATTTGGATTTCCTGCATGGCAGAATGGAGTTGGACTGGATGGCCCTTGCAGACTCTTCCAACTCTATTATTCTATGATTCTATGAACTAAGCAAAGCCAAACCCATGAACCTATTGACAAGGATAGTCTGACCTATGCGCACATTTGTTCTAGATTTTTTTATTGGTGATGGAATTTTATCCACGCCGATATCTTCTTATCATGTCAGGAAGTCTCAATCAAGGACCGACATCTATAATTTAATAAAGATCTGGAATAGTGCCATCCTGGCAGCCATGGAATGGCACATTTTGCAACCTTCTGACAGGTTTGTTCTGAGCCCAGAAGGATGACTTTAATCACTAAAATATTTATTTATTTATTTATTAGAGAGATTAAGAAGCAGAAGTTAATAAAGAAAGTATTTATTATCACAGCATAGTGGGTGGAATGAGTAGAAGACCTCATTCTTCTACTTTGAAACTTCCTCCTTAAGGGACGTTATGAAGGCTCCTTCTTTGTTTTCCTTTCAGCATCAGGTTGAGATCTTTGTTTCCAATTTATTTAAAGACAACCCATACAGACAGGGCAAAATAAAGCTGCTTTGGGTCACTTTGGAGGTATGCTGTTTAAATGATGCATGTGTCCTAAGAGTTCATAAGCCACACCAAAGTCTTAAAGACTGGAGCATGGCTTTGGTGCGGCTTCCGGACTCTTAGGACACACGCATCATTTAAACAGCATACCTCCAAAGTGACCCGAAGCAGCTTTATTTTGGCCTGTCTGTATGGGCCTTTATATTAACAAAAATGGAGGGGGGGGTGGACTTGTATAGTGCTGTAGTGTTTTTAATCTGTTTTTAATCTATTGGAGAGCCCTCGAGGTCTCTTCCAACTCTATGATTTTTGGTCAAGGAATAAGCACAGGTGGTTTCTGCCTCAAAAATTCTGCCTTCAGTACCTGGTATCCATTGGTGGTCTTCTATCCAAGTACTAAACAGCCCTGATCTTGCTTTACCTTGCAAGGTCAGCTGGGATCCTTTACCTCTTAGGACAGTGATGACGAACCTTTTAGGCACTGAGTGCCCAAACTAAACACCAGGTGTTACCTCTCTGGAGGCAGATGAAGGCCTAAGATGGCCAGGATGAGGCAAAACAGGAGCGTGCCTTTTCCTGCTCTTCCCCTCTCTGCATGCCAGGGAAAATGGCTTTGTGTGCCACCTCTGGAACGCGTGCCACAAGTTCGCCAACACAGCCTTAGGATATCTAGGTCCTATTAGCAGTTTACAGAGAGAAATGTCAAATCCTAAGACAGAGCGCTCTTGTGCACTGCCAGACTATAAACCCTACAAACAACTTCTGTATTGAGAGGAATAAGAGATGAAGATGCCAGCCAAAGATGCTGGCACCATATCAGGAACAAACTCTTCTAGAACACAGCCTCATAGCCTGAAAACCCACAAAAAAACCTATAGACGTAAGAGTTGTTTCTCTCCCACTGCAGCCCATTGCCATGAGAACTTTGATTCCATTTTCATGTGATAACTATCAAGATTATGAATGGTGGAGAGGTGGCATTGCATTTTGCCACAGTCGCCCTTCCCAATTCCCCTGTGATGGATCAATGCCATGGCATGAATCCCAAGTGACTGAGACAATCATGCCATGGGTTGAAAATAGAAATGCTAATGATTACCTGTCAGGAACATGGAAATGAAGTTGCCCCAAAGCTCAGGACGCCACCCTTCTCTATGCATTCCAGTGTTGCATGTTGGCTGATAGTTGATGTCACCTGTACCTTCTCCCTGACTTCATTTGGGCCGGGCGAGCCATGCATTCCGTTCAGCTGTTGTTATTTCAAATTACCTGAACTGATATGAACAGCCCTGAACTAATGCAGACACAGTTTCCACTTAGAAACATGTACCTTCAGTATGGTCCTCAAAGGGGAGGGGGAAATGCACTCGACAGTTTTGGGGAAATGCACACACTGAAACAGCTTGATGTGATACAACAGCCCTATTTAAATATTTGAAGGGGTGTCATATTGAGGAGGGAGCAAGCTTGTTTTCCTATTGCCATGCAGCAGTCTCGCCTGTGGCTGAAACAAAAGCTGAAACGATGAAGAGAAGCCTCAGTGAGAGTCTCTCTTACCGAACCAAGAGAAGAGATTCCACCAAAACATTAGGAGGAACTTCTTGACAGTAAGAGCTGTTCGATGGTGGAACACTCTTCCTTGGAGAGTGGTGGAGTCTCCTTCTTTGGAGGCCTTTAAACAAAGGTCAGATGGCCATCTGTCGGGTATGCTTTGATTGAGAGTTCCTGCATGGCAGAATGGGGTTGGACTGGATGGCCCTTGTGGTCTCTTTGAACTCTAAGGCATGGAACAGACCATCCAAAAAGAATGGTCTCCTGGCACCTAGCTTTGGTCCACAGGAAAGCGGGTTCTTCTTGTGGTGCCATTATGATACCGCAGTGCGCCAGTGATGACTTGTGACATCATAATGGCACCACAACATGCAGACACTAGGTGTCTGTCATGTAATGATGGTGGCACCCATCTTTACAGGGCACTGCCATTTTGTGCGAGGAGCGAGGGGCGTCTAGAAGTGCCGCCCCTCGCATGAGATGAGGGCGTCCTATCGCACCCATCTCAGATTCTTGACCATTCATAACAAGGAGTTTGTCAGAGGGAGGATCAGATTAGGATGTTTCACCTTGGCAGCTGGTGTTTTGACAGTGCAACCTGAAGTTAGCTACTCAGAACTAAGTCCCACTGAGTTCTCAGGAATTCATTCCTAGATCAGTGAACAAAGCTTTGCCGCCTAAAATGATGCGTAATTAGTACCTGACACACTGTGTTTCTTAATGGGGGGATTAAAAAGCATGGCATTCCAAAGGAGAGCTGCAGGCGAAACAGCCTCTCAAAGCCCTTCTCCTTGTTTATGGGTGGAGAGACTTTAGTGTATCATTTCTTGAGGACTGGGCTCACACTTAGCAAAGGCATTTGCATTATTTACTTCTTTATTGTTCTGCACGCCCATTCTAGCCATTGGAAATACCAGAAGCCACTGGGTTGCGATAGTAAGACAACACTGGGTATCTTTCACCGATGCCCAACTTTCCTTTGTAAGTTGTTTGTGAGTGTCTGCATGGCAGGGTTTTGACTGGATGGCCCTTGCGGTCTCTTCCAACACTATGGACTTTTTCATGCGATGCACATTGAAAGGTTAACTAAATGCCAATCCGTGGTAATCCATGGGATTTTATGCTATTTCAAAAGAGAATATCAAATGACATTGGAGGCAACCCAAATGCAATCACCAGTCATCCTCAAAACAGCTGCATTTGGAAAACTATTGAATTTGCAATCAATTCAAATTTGCATTGGTATGAAATGCTACTCCAGTTTGGTCATGGGATTGCCCCCGTTACAAACAAACTACGGTTCCCATGATCCTTTGTTGCCTTTTCATTTGTTGCCAGTTGCCTTCCTGTACTCACTGCAGAGAGGATGGCAGCCGTTTTCAGAGGCATTAGAGAAGGGGATAAAAGTAAAAATGAGGAGCCTAAGCATGCCTTCTGCCTCCTTATTTCTATCTACTTGTCACTCAAGGTCCTTGGTCCGGAACTGTAAAATCTAGATGCAATCCTATGCTCCCTGCGCATGCACAAACATGCTGATTTGCAAGGAAGAAGCCAAAGGGTACGTACTGATCTGATGAATTCATTCACATTGGCACTGCTTTCTCTTTTGGATGGATGCTGTATTCTGCATTGCGTGCGATGAGCTAGTAAGTAATTCTGTGCATTTTCGAATTGGTCTCGCTTTCTTTTCTTTCGGGATGGTGATACATTCCTCCTGTGTGAAAAAGCCCATTGATTCTACAAGTCTAAGGACAGAGAGCAAGCCACCCATCCAGAAGACACACACCTGAATCCTGTATGTGAGTCCCAGATAACTTAGAATCTTTAAATCTGCATTGGATGATGAGTGAACACATGGGTAAATCCAATAGATACAGTTAGTATACTGTAGTTGGGACTGACAACAGCATTTGGACCACTTGGGCTCCAGCTTAGAGAAAGCTGGGGTATACATTAACAAGAAGTATGTAAATAGGTTTTGCTGAAATGGTGCAAAAAAGTCTTGCAATAGCAGTCAGCAGGGAACAGGTTTGAAATAATCTACCACTGCATGCAATAGCAATATATGGGAAGGTTTGCATCCTTGTTCCGGGACCTTTTAGGAGGGACGAAATGGCAGCTGCTGTCAAAGACATGTTGTCTCAGCACTAATAACAACAGAGATTCCCTCTGTCTCCACCCAGAATGGGCTCAGCCCATTGCGGCAGCCTTGCTGACTCCGTACATTGGCTCAGAGCAATCCCTTGCCCAAGGCTTTCGCCAGAGAGTAATTGTTTGGTTTCCCTTGCCACCCCCCATCTTTTCTTTCCACATTCTCTCGAAGGCAAGGGAGATAAGCACCTGCCTGGGGTTGAGTCATCTGGAGGTGAGGAATGGCTGCGAAATGTCAGGTATGACCAGACTGTCAAAGCATGTCACCTATTTCCCAAAGACACCTGGCTGCCATGGATCCGCATCACCGACTGCGATAAACATGACAACAAACAAGTTGGAAAAATCCCCACACTTATTCTTTTAGAGCTTAACTTGAAGGCACAGCCATGGTTTGAGATAATTTATTACCCCCACTTGGCATAATGAAATTCTTCCTCTTTTATATCTATGGAAATGTTTGGCTGCTGTATTGGACACCAACCAGGATGCCTTTCCTAACCATGTCATATGAAACTCCATACGTCGACACACTTACAAGTTGGGAGTATGGCCCCTCTTTCATAGGCTGCATCTGCACTGGAGAAATAATGCAGTTTGACACCACTTAAACTGCTGAGGCTCCATGCTATGGAAATATGGGAACTGTAGTTTCATGATGAATTGAGCCTTCTCTTCCAGAGAGCTCTGGTTCTACAACAAACTTCACATTCTGTATGTTAGCACCATGGCAGTTAAAATAGTGTCAAGCTGGATTAATTCTGCAGGGTGGCTGTAGCCACTGAGACTAGCAAAACTAATCATTTCTTAATTTTGTGGTGAAGACGAGGGTGAGATAAAGAAGTTGGAGAAAGATTTGCCATCCTGAGCTCTTCTAATTCCTTATTCATCAGAGTGCCATCCTCACAAATCATCTCTGAGAAATGTGTTCCCTTTCATCCCTTTCAGATACGTTGAACTTCCATGGACCATCGTCACTCACAAATGGCTTTGCTGGTTGGAAGTGATGGTTGTTGTAGTTCCACACATCTGGAAGATGCTGGGTTTGGGAAAGCCTGCTGTGTCCACCAACTTGTGGGTTAGATCCCATTGAATGTAGCTGGGTTTACTTCTGGCAATGACTGTTGAAGGTCCCCACAAGTGGGATATTGAATCCCCTCTCAACTTAATGGACATGTACAAGGTAGTGAATATTTCTCGAGACTATGGCTCAACCCAATGGATAGAATTGTTAAAGTTTAGAGCAGTGGTTCTCAACCTTCCTAATGCTATGGCCCATTAATACAGTTCCTTATGTTGTGATGACCCCCAAGCCTGGAGACGGATAGAAGAGCAGAGTCTCCATTCCTAAAACCACTGGAAATATGTGTTTTCCAATGGCCTTTGGAGACCCCTGTGAAAAGAGCATTCGACTCCCAAAGGGGTCGCGGCCCACAGGTTAGGAACTGCTGGTTTACAGTAAAACTTTAATGGAGGTAATGAAGGTGGAGAACCTATCGTGACAATGGGGTTCAGCAATATGGATTATTCCCTTACCATTCATACTCAAACTTTTAACGGATTCACTTCTCTACTGATATGGGAGCTGCCAGCTATTATAGTCATAGAATACTATTGGTTCTGGATATACAGTATGCCCCCGCATTAAAAAAAACCCCATGTATGCTTGAGTCCCATTGAAAGTAATGGGGCTTATGCATGACGCGAAGGCGAGGTGGCGCAGTGGCGTGTTGGTGCACGCGTGCCCCATTTATTTCAATGGGACACGCGTCCCCTTGCACCCTGTGCGCTCCCGCGCACTCCCACACAACTTTCAGTGTATGCTGAAAGCCACATAAAGTGAGTCAGCTTATGACATGGGCGCACTGTATATAATGAGCTGGCACTATACAAATGAAATCCTATACTGACTGACCTATACATTAGCCCCCATGAACACTATAATCCTGAGACTTGTGTACGAACACATTAGATCAAATCTTATTAGTTAGTCTCAACTACAGGAGACTCATTGAATGAACTGTTGAATGGAAGCCAATACACAGATAAATCTCAATGAACCAATAGGTCTGCTTTAGTCAATAGTACACACAGTATTTTGGTCATTACAATGGGCTTCTAGTATCCTCTGGGTTTGTTTCCAGGACTCTTCATGGATACCAAAATCTGTGGATGCTCAAGACCCATTAATGGCATAGTAATATCAGAAGCCAACTCACAAGGAAGTCCCATCATGTTCAGCCGCATAAACGCCATCATAAAGCGTGTGTAGGACTCCAGTTATGGATATTTGTTTATACTCCACCCTTGAAGAAACTTTCCCAGGGCAGATAGGAGTGGAGCACACCACCCTTGAATGTTGCTGTTGTTGTTGTTGTTGTTGCTGCTGCTGTTGTTAAACAGAACACGGTGCACATGCATCCTTGTAACAAGGAATAAAGAAGTTGCCAAATAGAGATGACGCATTCAAACCAGTCTTAATTTTTCAAGGGCAGTTTTAAACCTTCAGCAAGGCTGGAAGGCAGAACACAGAAAACAAGCCATGACAGTTAAAGCATTGCCAAAGTGCTTTCATTCTGCAGCGTTTATGCACTCACAGTTGGCTTGAAAAGTGCTAGCATTCACACACAAACACACAAAACCTTTGCCAGAACAGTGTGTGCCTTTGGAAGTAGATATTCCGTGTGCCACAGTGGAAACTTCTTCATTTGTATTTGAAAGATGGGATTGCCCTATGTCCATTGGTCCTGTCAGAGCATGTTTGGACCATTAGTGGACAATTCAGCAATATGGAATTTGGCTACAGATGCTTCTATTGTCTTGTGTGAGAATTTGCTTAAAAAGAAAATGTCAGTACTGCTTAGAATCCTAGAATCATAGAGTTGGAAGAGACCCCAAGAGCCATCCAGTCCAACCCCATTCTGCCATGCAAGAAGTCTCAATCAAAGCATCCCCGACAGATGGCCATCCAGACTCTGTTTAAAGACTTCCAAGGACGGAGACTCCATTACACTCCGAGGAAGGAGTTTGTTTCAATGTCGAACAGCCCTTACTCTCAGGAAGTTCCTCCTAATGTTGAGGTGGAATCTCTTTTCCTGTAGCTTGCATCCATTGTTCTGCATCCTTGTGTCTGGAGCAGCAGAAAACAAGCTTGCTCCCTCCTCAATATGACATCCCTTCAAGTATTTAAACAGGGCTATCATATCACCTCTTAACCTTCTCTTCTCCAGGCTAAACATCCCCAGCTCCCTAAGTTGTTCCTCATAGGGCTTCATGGTTTCCAGACCCTTCACCATTTTAGTCGCCCTCCTTTGGACACATGGCTCCACTTTCTCAACATCCTTTTTGAATTGTGGTGCCCAGAACTAGACACAATATTCCAGGTGGGGCCTGATCAGAGCAAAATAGAGTGGAACTATTACTTCCCTTGATCTAGACACTATACTTCTATTGATGCAGCCTAAAATTTCTTTGGCTTTTTTAGCTGCTGCATCGCACTGTTGACTCATGTTCAACTTGTAGTCTACTAAGACTCCCAGATCCCTTTCACACATAGTCTTGTTCAGCCAAGTGTCCCCCATCCTATATCTGTGCATTTTGTTTTTCCGCCCTAAATGCAGTACCTTACACTTCTCTGTGTTGAAATTCATTTTGTTAGCTTTGGCCCAGCTTTCTAATCTATTAAGGTTGTATGTGGGGAATTGCTTGCATTGGTTTGCATTAGAACTGCATGAGGTGGACCCTTTGCAAGCATGGAAAGGTGGGAGGAGAGAACACTAGCTTTCCAACTGCAGGTAATAAAAATAATACATGTTCTCAACTGCTATTTAGATAAAGCCTGGAGGGATGTACAATCACCATCTAAAGTGTGCATGGCATGATTCAAACCCTAGTCTCTAGAGTCTTAGAAGTTTATTGCATGAAGGAGATCGGGAGTTTATCCCATGAATATCTTGGAAAAAACGTGTAATTACATGAAACGATTCCACACGATGTCACACAAAACCCACCTTTAAAGTGGTCACAAAGAAGCATCAATGCTCATCTTTTTATGTCCGGGATTTCAGCTGCAATGCATTCCCTGAATTGCTTTATTTGCGTCATTGCATGTGATAATCATCCACTCATTTACTTGCCGTTTTTGCTTCATTTGCTTTAAATCATAGAATCATAGAGTTGGAAGAGATTGCAAGGGCCATCCAGTCCAACCCCTTCTTCTGCCCTGCAGGAATACAGAGAGTCCTAGAGAAGGGGACCCCAAGAGCCATCCAGTCCAACCCCTTCTTCTGCCCTGCAGGAATAAGAGAGTCTAGAGGTGGAAGGGGACCCCAAGAGCCATCACAGTCCAACCCTTCTTCTGCCTGCAGGAATACAGAGAGTCTAGAGGTGGAAGGGGACCCACAAGAGCCATCCATTCCAACCCCTCTCTTCTGCCATGCAGGAATACAGAGAGTTCCTAGAGGTGGAAGGGGACACCAAGGCCATCCATTCAACCCCCCCTCTTCTGCCCTGCAGGATAGCAGAGAGTCCTAGAGGTGGAAGGGGAACCCAAAGGCCATCCAGTCCAACCCCTTCTTCTGCCCTGCAGGAATACAAGAGAGTCCTTAGAGGTGGAAGGGGACCCCAAGCCATCCAGTCCAACCCCTTCTTCTGCCTGCAGGAAACAGAGAGTCCTAGAGGTGGAAAGGGGACCCCAAGACCATCCAGTCCAACCCCTTCTCTGCCCTGCAGGAATACGAGGATCCTAGAGGTGAATGGGACCCAAGGCCATCCAGTCCAAACCCCTTCTTTCGTCCTTCTGCCTGCAGAATAACAGAGAGTCCTAGAGGTGGAAGGGGACCCCAAGAGCCATCCAGCCCAACCCCTTCTTCTGCCCTGCAGAATACAGAGAGTCCTAGAGGTGGAAGGGACCCAAGGGCCATCCAGTCCAACCCCTTCTTCTGCCCTGCAGGAATACAGAGAGTCCTAGAGGTGGAAGGGGACCCCAAGAGCCATCCAGTCCAACCCTTCTTTCTGCCCTGCAGGAATACACAGAGAGTCCTAGAGGTGGAAGGGGACCCCAAGGGCCATCCATCCAACCCCTTCTTCTGCCCTGCAGGAATACAGAGAGTCCTAGAGGTGGAAGGGGACCCCAAGGGCATCCAGTCCAACCCCTCTCTCGGCCCTGCAGGAATACAGAGAGTCCAGAGGTGAAGGGGACCCCAAGAGCCATCCAGTCCAACCCCTTCTCTGCCCGGCAGGAATACAGAGATCCCTAGAGGTTGGAAGGGGAACACAAGGGCCATCCAGTCCAACCCCTTCTTCGTGCCTGCAGGAATACAGAGAGTCCTAGAGGTGGAAGGGGACCACAAGGGCCATCCAGTCCAACCCTTCTTCTCTTGCCCTGCAGGAATACAGAGAGTCCTCTAGAGGTGGAAGGGGACCACAAGGGCCACCAGTCCAACCCCTTCTTCGTCTGCCCTGCAGGAATACAGAGAGTCCTAGAGGTGGAAGGGGACCACAAGGGCCATCAGTCCAACCCCCTTCTTCTGCCCTGCAGGAATACAGAGAGTCCTAGAGTGGAAGGGGACCAAAAGGCCATCCAGTCAAACCCCTTCTCTCCCCCGCAGGAATACAGAGAGTCCTAGAGGTGGAAGGGGACCCAAGGGCCATTCCAGTCCAACCCCTTCTTCTGCCCGGCAGGAATCGAGAGTCCTAGAGGTGGAAGGGGACCACAAGGGCCATCCAGTCCCACACCCTTCTTCTGCCCTGCAGAATACAGAGAGTCCTAGAGGTGGAAGGGGACCCCAAGAGCCATCCAGTCCAACCCCTCCACCCCTTCTTCTGCCCTGCAGGAATACAGAAGTCCTAGAGGTGGAAGGGGACCCCAAGAGCCATCCAGTCCAACCCCTTCTTCTGCCCTGAGCAGGAATACAGAGAGTCCTAAGGTGGAAGGGGACCCCAAGGCCATCCAGTCCACCCCTTCTTCTACCCTGCAGGAATCAGAGAGTCCTAGATGAGGGGACCCCAAGACCATCCAGTCTCACCCCATTCTTCTGCCCTGCAGAATACAGAGAGTTACGAGATGAAAGGGGACCCCAAAGCCATCCAGTCCAACCCCTTTTCTTCTGCCATGCAGGAATACAGAGAGTCCTAGAGGTGGAAGGGGACCACAAGGGCCATCCAGTCCAACCCCTTCTTCTGCCCTGCAGGAATACAGAGAGTCCTAGAGGTGGAAGGGGAAAAACCACAAGCGGCCATCCAGTCCAACCCCTTCTTCTCTGCCCTGCAGAATACAGAGAGTCCTAGATGTGGAAGGGACCACAAGGGCCATCCAGTCCAACACCCTTCTTCTTCTGCCCTGCAAGAATCAGAGAGTCCTAGAGGTGGAAGGGGACCACAAGGCCATCCAGTCAAACCCCTTCTCTGCCTGCAGGAATACAGAGAGTCCTAGAGTGGAAGGGGACCCCAAAGCCCATCCAGTCCAACCCCTTTCTTCTGCCCTGCAGGAATACAGAGAGTCCTAGAGGTGGAAGGGACCAAAGAGCCATCCAGTCCAACCCCTTCTTCTGCCCGCAGGAATACAGAGAGTCCTAGAGGTGGAAGGCGCCCCCAAGAGCCATCCAGTCCAAACCCTCTTCTGCCCTGCAGGAATACAGAGAGTCCTAGAGGTGGAAGGGGACCCCAAGACCATCCAGTCCAACCCCTTCTTCTGCCATGCAGGAATACAGAGAGTCCTAGAGGTGGAAAGGGGACCCCAAGGGCCATCCATCCAACCCCTTCTTCTTCTGCCCTGCAGGAAATACACGAGAGCTCGAAGGTGGAAGGGGACCCCAGGCCCATCCAGTCCAACCCCTTCTTTCTGCCCCGCAGATACAGAGAGTCCTAGAGATGAAGGGGGACCCCAAGGGCCATCCAGTTCTATCCCCGTTCTTCTGCCCTGCAGGAATACAGAGAGTCCTAGAGATGAAAGGGAGATTAAATGTGCTTTAATTTCTCTTTAATGCTGAAATTACCCCTAGTGCGATGAACTCCTTAGTCTGTTTGGACTTTTTCTCTTTGACACTGTTGATTTACTGCATTGTTTTGAGATCTTTTGATCACTGCATCAATCTACTGACCTCCTGTCTAAGTGGACACTGCAGCCTTGATATTGATTCCCAAATGCAATGAGGAATGTCCAATGGATTTTCCTTGCAATAACCATTAACTGGGCATTTACCAGCTTGTTTTTTTTACCTCTCACTTAATGTGAGCCAGGGACTCTATCTATGGCATAATCTATTATTCTCGGGTTGGTATCAGTCAGCGACTCCCGGTCTCTTACTCACAGCCGACTTTGCACCTCAGTAAGCAATTTAATGGCTTTCTTCTCAGGGAAATCCATTATCACCTCCTACCTTTCCAAGCTTTGGATACCTTGATTTGCATGGAAGCTTTCCTCGCCTTTGGTGGCTTCCTTGCGAATTCTGGGGATTACATGGGAACTCTGTTTTTCCTCTAAGCATAGAGTTATATGGCATCTCTGTTCTCCAAGACCTCATTGTGAAATTGCAATTTCCCTCACGGCCTTTGAACCATTGTCCATCTCCTCATTCTTAACTCCTAACTCTTAGAAGAGCTTTCCAACGTTTGCAAGTATCTTCATAAATTCATTGGAAAGAATGTGGTATTGCTATTGTTATTTAAAAACAAACACATAAGCAAACAAGGAAAGGAGAAACCAAAAACTCAAAGATCCCTAAAGAAGGCTACATCCCCTGTTTTCTTCTGTCCAAGGACTAATAATAATAATAATAATAATAATAATATCCTGAAGTTTTATTTTTAAGTGTATGTTGTTGTTATATGCCTGAATAATAATAATAATAAGTATAAGTTTAATTTGTAGGATCCAACAGGATCGAGGCGGGTTACAACAATAAAATTACAACAATAAAATACATAATACATATACATTCAAATACATAATCCCCTTATCCCTCCTCCCTAAAGTAATAGTTTCATTCCTAATAGTTAGCTTAGGAAGCGGTGTTGGAAATCAACTTACTTGATTATATAAAGCGTTCCTAGGCAAAACCCCATATAACTGGAGAGTAAAATTAGATTTCTCTTGGCCTGGATGAGGATGTTTAATTGGTCCATCTTAAATGCTTTATGATATACGTCAGATTTGTGTCTAGATTGTAGCAATAAAACCCATTCCATCTGGGAGGGAGTTATAGTAGCCTATGTTTTGCTTCTACCTTAGAAAGTGGCGCTCTCTAGTGGTTGCTTGGTGTATATTCTTATTTAAAAATATAAAAAATGCAAATTTTATTCTTGAAGGTGTAATGCATACATAAATAAATTGTTTGAACCGATAAAGCCATTAATACATAAATAAATAAATAAAGGTTATTAATAATAATAATAATAATAATAATAATAATAATAATAATAATAATAATATACATACTGTATACACTCGTCTATAAGTCTAAAAATCTGTACCCAAAAATTGACCCCAAAGTCCGAGGTTGAGTTATTTAT
>NC_056530.1:9740966-9815415 GCF_019175285.1 Sceloporus undulatus
GGGTCACTGTGATAATGTGATAGCAGCCCTTTCAGATTTCCCCATTTGATGTGGAGAGGGATTTATTTATCTCTGGAGAAAGAGTCCTGGGTAATTTATTTATATTGCTGTTTGATTGAGAGTCTCCCTCCTGCCCAGTGCGTCTGACTAAAACAAAAGCTGATCCTGGAGAGAAGTGACCAGTGGGGTCCCAAAGGGCTCTGTCCTGGGCCCAGTGTTATTCGACATCTTTATCAGTGACTTGGAGGACAGAATTGGGAGCATACTCATCAAATTTGCAGATGACACCAAATTAGGAGGAATAGCTAATACCCCAGAGGACAGGAGTAAAATTCAAAACGACCTGAATAGACTAGAAAGCTGGGCCAAAGCTAACAAAATGAAATTCAACACGGAGAAATGTAAGGTACTGCACTTAGGGCAGAAAAATAAAATGCACAGATATAGGATGGGGGACACCTGGCTGAATGAAACTACGTGTGAAAGGGATCTTGGAGTCCAAGTAGACCAAAAGTTGAATATGAGTCAACAATGTGATGTGGCAGCTAAAAAGGCCATTGCAATTTTAGGCTGCATCAATAAAAGTATAGTGTCTAGATCAAGAGAAGTAATAGTGCCACTGTATTCTGCTTTGGTCAGGCCCCACCTGGAATATTGTGTCCAGTTCTGGGCAAAACAATTCCAAAAGGACATTCAGAAACTGGGTCGTGTGCAAAGGAGGGCGACTAAAATGATGAAGGGTCTGGAAACCATGAAGCCCTATGAGAAACAACTTAGGGAGCTGTGGATGTTTAGCTTGGAGAAAAGAAGGTTAAGAGGCGATATGATAGCCCTGTTTAAACATTTGAAGGGATGTCACATTGAGAAGGGAGCAAGCTTGTTTTCTGCTGCTCCAGAGACTAAGACCCAGAGTAATGGATGCAAGCTGCAGGAAAGAGATTCCACCTCAAGATTAGAAGGAACGTCCTGACAGTAAGGGCTGTTCAACAGTGGAACAAACTCCCTTGGAGTATATTGAAGTCTCCTTCTTTGGAGGTCTTTAAGCAGAAGCTGGATAGCCATCTGTCGGGGATGCTTTGATTGAGACTTCCTGCATGGCAGAATGGGGTTGGACTGGATGGCCCTTGGGGTCTTTTCCAACTCTACGATTCTATGATTCTATGATTCTACGATGAAGCAAAAAGCCTCAATGAGAGTCTCTCTTGCCATATGAACACATACGCACACCAAAGCCTCCAAGTTTTACCCTTAACGGATTGTGGCAAAAATCCATAATTTTGCCCCCCAAACCTGACCTCAACTTATACATGAGATCGACTTACAGTTGAGTATATATGGTAACCTCCAATTTTATATATTTGGTTGTTGCCCTTCAAGTCGTTTCTGACTTGTTGTTCTGTGCAGCCTTAAAACCAAATGCGTAATCAAATCTGAGCGGGTGATAAATTTCCTTTCCTAAGCTTCTGATTAACTCCTGACAACCTTTTCCGTCTCCGAATACTCTACAAGTGTTAGCAATGACAGAGCGAAGGAGTGATTTTGTTGCTTGTCACTGTTTGTTCTCATTTGTACTTTCTTGCAGTTACCTTGTAGATGAGGTTCTTACTTCCTTCCTCCTCCTCCAAATGGACTGTGTGTTCCTAATATGATTTTAAGTAGGTTTGTCTCAAAACTCACTTTGGAACTTTGTGTTCCTCTTTGTAGGGAGTCACTCTGCAACTCTTCCTTCACAGCACTTTTTCTTTTTGTGAAGTCAAAGGCTTTCACGGCCAACATCCATAGATACTTGTGGGTTTTTCGGGCTATGAGGCCATGCTCTAGAAGAGTTTTTTCATGACGTTTCGCCAGCATCTGCGGCTGGCATCTTCAGAGACCCGCATTCGTTGCATCTGAGGAAGTAGACTTTAGAATGCATTCTCTGAAGATGCCAAAGCCACAGATGCTGGCAAAACGTCAGGAATAATCTCTTCTAGAACATGGCCTTATAGCTAAAAAAACTCCTCAATATGCTACTTATTTTTTAAATTCAGGCAAAATAGAGGAACGTTCAACCACTGTGTGGCACAAACAGGAGCAGACCAAGACATTTTTGCAGCCTGAGGCAAAGGACAAGGTAGTTTCTTCTCCACTCCATGACCAAAATTCTTGATGAACAAAGAGCTCATTCCCATTGGCAGAATAACACGGGTTGTGATTCGGATCTGCTCCATGTCTGTAACCGATTTTAAAACATCCCTCATTCTTACTATAAAAGGGGATCTTTTTTTTTATGCCACTTGAATAGGTGTAGTTACAAAATCAAACAATCACATAGTCAACCAATCACATATTCTATCACCTGAATATTTTATCCATCAAATAGTCTATCAATTGCATAGTCCATCAATCGCATAGTCTATAAATCGCATAGTCTATCAATCACATTTTCTATCGATCGCATATTCTATCAATCGCATATTCTATCAATCACATATTCTATCAATTGCAAGGGGGGGAATGGTGGATCTGTCAAAACGTCACCCCTCTGCCATTTGACCCTCCTTGTCTTGCAAGTAGTTACAAAATCAAACAATTGCATATTCTATCTATCACATATTCTATCTGTCACATAGTCTACCAATTACATATTCCATCAATCACAAATTCTATCAATTTGTTCTTCCCCTCAGAAAAAATTGACCCTGATCTGACTTTTCCACTGTTAGGAATCACATCAGAACCGATTCTTCTCAAAAGAACCACAAAATAACTACTCCCAAAAAACCCTGAGCTTTTTGTGTTTGCTCCACTTTATTTCCCCTGGAATTGATCCAATGAGGATCAGAATCGATTTCCCATATGAACTAGGGGCATATACTCTGAATCAGGATTTGGAACTTATCGTAGTGGGAATGACCCTAAAGAAACCTTTTCTAATGTATCCAGAATGGTGATGATGTTGCCCGTATAGTTACCACTCCTACTTATGGCTATGTTGGAGAGACAGAGTAACAAAAGCTAAAGGGCTTTGTTATCGTGATGAGCATTTTGTTGTTGTTGCACACCTATAAGTCATTTCTGACTTTTGGCGATCCTAAGGCCAAACCCCAATGGATACCAAGGGCCCGCTGTACCACAAGTAATGTAGTGTTTGGAGAAATCTTATAGCACCTTTGAGACTAACTGAAGGAAAGAAATTGGCAGCATGAGCTTTCAAAGACTACAGTCTACTTCCTCAGATGCACTAGTCTCAAAGGTGCTACAGGATCTCTCTATGTATTGATTCTACAGACTAACAGGGCTATATCTTTGAATTCAACCCTAATGTAGTGTTTATTTGCTTATGTTAAAAATCCTTATTTTTCAGGTCAGGCTTAGTGTTGAGATACATTGAACTATGGTCGCCCCTCCATTTATATGGGGATCCGTTCCAGACCCCCTGCGAAAATGGAAATCCACCAATATTCAAGCCCTATTGGCTTGAATGGCAGTGTGCTTCCGTGGGTACCTATGGACACGCACCACTTTCATGCGCATCATTTTCTGTGGGTACTGTCATTCAAGCCATGGGCATGTGCCCCATTTTAAGTCCCTCTGTTTGCCCCTCGCGAGTAAGTGAGGGACACAGATTTGAAGTTCGCACAAATGGAGGGATGACTGTACTTCCAACGTTTCCAAGTTTGTAGAAAATGCCTTCCTCCATAATCTCCTCCCAGCCAACAGAATGGATGAAGAGAAGAGATCATTTTGAGGGGCACACAATTCAAATAAAAATTAGAGGTGAAAGCTAGCTATTGTAGTTTGGTATCAAGAGAATACAAATGGACAATTCTTTTGTCAATGGTATGCTTTTCTTCTTTCTTCAGCCTCCTTCAGGGTGTGACAAAACACGTCTCTCTGCATGAAACTATAATTTGTGAGCAGCGACAAATTTGCTGTGCTTTGAAAAGACTATAATTATTCTAAAACGTTTTCTGCGGTTGGTTTTACCTCATTCTTGATTCATTAGAAATATCATTATACCTCAAAGGTTTGTTTCCTTCCCAGCCGTCTGTCTTCCCAAATGGGGCCGGCAGCACGAACTGTTTTGTTAGAGCATCCAAACCCGACATACAGGTTATTGAAGTAAATCTGAAGCCAGACCGACATGTGTCACTTCCATTAGTTCCGTGAAATATAGAGGGGAAACAGAGAGACTTATTAGGCCTGTCACAAGAAGTGATGTTCGTAGTCATTGGTCCAGGCATGCCCAAGACATAGGACCAATTTGATTTCTCCATTGCTATGAGCCAATTCAAGGATGTTTTGTAGATTAATCATTGCTTGCACAACATATACACATACACACAAGGAATGGGGAGATCACTGAAATCCACTTCTGATGGGTTTTTTGGGGGCTTTTCAGGCTCTGTGGCCATGTTCTAGAAGAGTTTATTCCTGACGTTTCACCAGCATCTGTGGCTGGCATCTTCAGAGGATGGTGGCATGGAAGAGAGTTGGATAACGTCAGGAATAAACTCTTCTAGAACATGGCCACAGAGCCCGAAAAGCCCACAAAAAGCTATGGATGCCAGCCGTGAAAATGTACAAAATGTACTCCATTCTTTGCTTAATGTAAGTATTGGGTAGTAACTGTACAAACGGTTTTGGCCATGAGACTTGACCCGCAAGAATTTCCAAAGCCAGAAGGACCCCACCTAAGGGGTGAAACATCAGCGATGAGGAAAAGGAGTTGCAAAATTACACCCTGAAACTGTTTGGGTGTAACATAAGGTGGAAAAAAACGGTTGTGAGCAATGAATTAGAGTCTTATGAAAATAAAATGCATCATCCTTTAATCAGGAATGGTATAAAAGCTCTGGAAACACAATGCAAAAGCATCAGATCCTCACAGCATTGTGGAAGTCAACTCAAGTTGCTCCTCACTGTCGACTCAGGTGAGCTCCATTGAATTGTAGTTTAACTGGGTAAAGTCTTTGGGTATTTTTTTATGCCTTCTTCCTTCCTTTCTTTCTTTCTTTTACCAACTTTGTTGGATTGTTCTACGTACAAACTGTATACTCTTTCCTTAGTCAATTGAGAGAATAGGATTTCAGAAGAGAAACCAACATTGGTTTCAAACATGGGTGACGTAGCTGAATAAGATTTATTGATTAAGAGTTTCTTGGTTGATCCCAGCTTTGTCACCTGTTTCTCAGCTGTTTGAGGGCAAGGTGGCATTAAATAACGTTGACTCTTAGTAAAGCTTAAGGACAAGCTTCCTTAGGCTACTTCTGGTGCCCACAGAGTCTACCACTGAGAAGGAGATGAGCACTAATACAAACAGTCCAGATTAGAGTAGATTCATTAAATCAGTGAGATTTAGTAATGTGTCAACTCACAATCTAACAATGGATTGGTCTACTCTAGTTGAAACTAACTAGTGGACCAATGTGTCCATCTGGCTTAAAAATAATCTGCTAGGTGATATATATTTAGCCACCAGGCTTTTTCCAAGTGCTTCCTATACAGAATTATAGGCCTCATTCCCACTATCTTTTAAACCGGATCACAATTCGGTTTGAACTGGTTCAAACGACACTGGTTCCCACTTAAATCGATTTGGTGAGCTGGGCCATGCACCAGGCCCATTTCACCCGTGTTTTTTTGATGCTGATTATTTCCACATCTTTACACCAAATCGATTCACTGTAAGTGTGAACCACAAGTGGGCAGAAACAATTCGAATTTGCCCTTCAGCCGCTTGGAGCCAAATCATTTTGAATCGATTCATTCTTGAACGGGAACCACAAGTGGGTTGTTTTGATGCCAGAAAATGCGATCGGGGCAAGTGTAGTGTGAACCACGATCCAATGTCGAATTGATCCATCGATTCGGATCGCACACTGATTTATCTGTAAGCGGGAATGAGACCATAGAAGAAGAGAACTCCAAGGTCATATAGTCCAATCCTAGTTCAGGAAACCATAGCTAAGACATCTCTAAGATCCTCCTTTGTTAATAAACTTGCCATGAAGGGGAATCCAGCACCTTCCTAAGTAGTCTATTATATTGTCAAACATCACTTATCATCAGGATATCCTTCCTTAAAACAAGCATTGTAGGTCCTCAAAACAATATTGGAAGATGGGATCAACCACTCTGAGATTTGTATTTTACTAATCCTTGGCTGTTACATAGAAGGAAATCGCGTATAGATATATGTTCACTATATCTCCATCTTGATGTTTCCCTTTAGATCCTACACACCAAGCCGTCCAAGATGTCTTTCGGTTACAACCAGTGCTATGCCAGCTGCCCTCCCACCACTGTGACCATTCAGCCTCCGCCGTTCGTCCTGAGCATCCCAGGGCCATCTCTCTATTGTCCAGACCAGCCTCTCTGCATTGATCAACACAACCCTTGTGCTGCGATCCCATACTACGAAGGAGGAAGTTATGGAAGATACGGCTCCTTCTTTGGCAGCGCAAGCTCCGGTTTAAGTGCCGCAAGCGTTTATTCCCAGAAATCGCTGTCAAGGAACCAGAGTGTCTGTGGTCCCCGCCGATGCTTCTAAACCTTGAAGGCACCACTTACGCAATGAAGACGATGCGGAGCACATCCGTTTGGAACCTAATATCTTGAAGTCCAGTGACTCTGCATAGCTGGGCCTCGGAAATGTATGGTCGATCCTTGTGTTATGGGCTAGCAGTTTTCAAATAGTCTTCCTTTTGTATCTCCTGAGAAACTTCCTCATTGTTTTTGGCCAATCCGTTGCACTTGTTTAGTGTCTTTCAAAATTTGCTTCACTCATCCGCATGGGAGATCATCCCCAATAATGTGAGAAAGTGTGCCATTTGTTTTGAATATTCCATTTTCTCATATCTGCTATGCATTTCTGTTTCCATGGCTGTGTCTGGTTTTGTATTTCTGGGATACTTGAATCAACAAATGCTGTATGTCTCGCTGCTTTGAGAATAAAATGTTTATTGCATCCAAGATTCCCGTTTCTGTTGCATTCCTACCATGCCCTCTCATAGCAACCTAGGTTTAGATGGAAATTCTAGCCATCGCCCCCACATTTGGTTGTGGTTCCTGTTGACACAGGTGGGGATGTTTCCCTTATTTGTTTATTTGATTCATATCTCACCTTTTGCTCAGTATAGGAGCCAAAGCAACTTGCAATGCATTAAAACAAAATAGCTAGACTAGTATAAGGCACAAAAGTTTTCACAGAATCATAGAGTTGGAAGAGACCCCAAGGGCCATCTAGTCCAACCCCTTGCCATGCAGGAACTCTCAATCAAAGCATCCCAACAGATGGTAATCCAGCCTCTGTTTAAAGACCTCCATAGAAGGAGACTCCACCAAACTCCGAAGAAGTGTCTTCGATTGTTGAACAGCCCTAACTGTCAGGAAGTTCCTCCTAATGTTGAGCTGGAATCTCTTTTCCTGGAGCTTGCATCCATTGTTCCAGGTCCTGTTCTCTGGAGCAGCAGAAAACAAGCTTGCTCCATCCTCCATATGACATTCCTTCAAGTATTTAAACAAGGCTATCATATCATGCCCTGTTGGGAAGTCCACTGGTCTGCCAAGTGAATCTCATTTCTACAAAGGGATGGAGTTCTTCACGTCTGAAGAAAGTAGAAGAGTTTAGCATACAGGACAAACCATGTCATTCATAAAGCCTTGTCCTACAAGAGAGGAGATTTGGGAGGGCAAATGGGTCAGTTGAAAAGATCATAATGTAGGAAGTCCTAATGAGAGGCGACACCACTCCAAAAAGATGGTCCTTGCTTGGACGCCAAACACAAATGCACAGAGAATCAGCTACCCAAGTTTTATTGTATATGTTGACACAGGTAGAGGAAGAAGCTTCAAAGAGGAAGCTGTTACAGAACTTTTTAAAACCATCCATCAGAAACTTAGAATAGAATAGAATCATAGAGTTGGAAGAGACCACAAGGGCCATCCAGGCCAACCCCTGCCATGCAGGAACTCTCAGTCAAAGCATCCCGACATGTTTCCCAATAGGCAAGTATTCTCCAATGCTTCCCTATGGGCAAATGTTCTCCAGTGTTTCCCAGTTCTGTATGTATCTCTGCAGGCAAGTAATTCCCAATGTTTTCCTTTAGGCAATCATTCTCCTATGTTTCCCTATGGGCAATATTTCCCAATGTTTCCCTATGGGCAAGTAATCCCCGATGGTTCCCTATGGGCAAGTAGTCTCCAATGTTTCCCTATGGGCAAGTAATTCCCAATGGTTCCCTATGGGCAAGTATTCTTCAGTATTTCCCTATGGGCAGGTATTCTCCAATGCTTCCCTATGGACAAGTAATTCCCAATGTTTCATAGAATCATAGACTCATAGAGTTAAAAGAGACCACAAGGGCCATCCAGTCTTCTAGTAACTTGTTATTGTTGTTCTGTGCCTTCCCTAGCATTATTGTCTTTTGCAACGAGTCGCTCCTTCTCATGATGTGGCCAAAGTATGGCAACCTCAGTTTGGTCATCCTGGCTTCCAGGGAGAGTCCAGGCTTTATCTCTTCGAGGACTCATTATTTGCCAGGTAGTCGATTGCAAATATGAGCATCTGAACACTTTGAGATGTGCACTGAGCACTTCTGATACACATCAGGCTTTCATCTTGTGCTCTGGCACATCCTACTTGGTGCATATCTGTGAGCACCTTGATGTGCATCAATGCCCATTCTTTAAGTGCCCATGATTTGCTACCACACTACAGAGGTGCCCTTATGTTGCAATGTTATGGCAAAACATAGGAGAATATGGAAGCTGCAAGAGGACAAAAAGCTTGAACAGACAGGCCAAAATAAAGCTGCTTTGGGTCACATTGGAGGTTTGCATGACACATGCATCTTAAGAGGCCAGAAGCTGTGCCAAAGCTGTGCTCCAGTCCTTAAGACTGGAACATGGCTTTGGCACGGCTTCTGGCCTCTTAGGACATATGTGTCATTTAAATAGCATTCCTCCAAAGTGACCTGAAGCAGCTTTATTTTGGCCTGTCTGTTCAGGCCCTTAGTTCAATTTTGCACACATTTAAAGCCATTTGTGAGGCCCTGAACTGCATGTATAATACCAGCCATGATATTTATTTATGTATGTATTTAATATGATTCATGCTTAAGACTGGTGGCACCTTTATTTATTTATTTATTCATTTATTTATTTGACTTTCATATCATTGCACACTGGGAATCCCCGTAAAGAACTAAAAGAAAGGATAACCCATTTGGGGGTGAAAAACCCATTTTCTTTTATAATAACTTTGCTTTGAAATGAAAGAGTATGAATATGACAGGAAACTGGAATCTTTGATGCAATAAATGTTTTATTCTGAAAGAATAGCCAGCAGAAAAAGGTGCCATTGACAGTTTCAAATATCAGAAAGGGGAAAAGCAGACAAAGCAGTGGAAATACAACTGCGAAAATGTGAACTATTCCAACTAAATAGAGAGAGTGCCATGCTTCTTCGCGCCATGGAAGATGATGTCCCAGAAGGTTTCCAGCATGTCCAGGATGTTACAACAGAAATGTCTTACTGTCCATAGAGGAATATAGGATTTTCTTGTTGTTCTGTTCCTTCAAATCATATCTGACTTTTGGGGACTCTAAGGTAAAGCTATCACAGGGTTTTTGTGAGGCTGAGAGTGTATGCCCAAGGTAAGCAAGCGGGTTTTGATGGCTTAGTTGGGAACTAAACCCTGATCTCCAGAATTGTAGTCTAATGATGAAACTACCACACACCATGCTGACTCTTATAGGAATTTCATAGCAGATGCTAAAGCAATTGAGAACTTTTAGCCCATAACACAAAGATTAGATATACAAAGCAGCTCATCATCATCTTCATTCCACGGAAGGTGGCTTCAAAGACTAGTAATGCTGGCAGAGGTCATAAGTGATGTTTTTTTGTGACAGCGATTTCTGGCGATAAAGACTCGCCGAGCCGAAGCCAGAGAATCCACCACCAAAGAAGGACCCATATCTGCCATGACCTCCCCTTTCACAGTATGGGACCATGGCACAAGGGTTGTGTTGATCAATGCAGAGAGGCTGGTCGGGACAGTAGAGAGATGGCCCCGGGATGCTCAGGACGAAAGGCGGAGGCTGGATGGTCACGGTGCTGGCAGGGGCGCTGAAATAGCACTGGTTGTAACCACAAGACATCTTGGCGGACTTGGAGTGTAGGATCTAAAGGATGGAGAAAAGATATAGTATATCAGCATTAAAAAAAGTTATGGTCTTGCAACCATCCAATTCTATTGTTCATCACTGATTTCAGAAATTACGGCACACGGGAGTCTTCCAGAAGGTATTCTAACTGTGAGGTATCCAAATCGTAGGAAGAACCCCTAATGGCAAGTGCTAGTTGTCAGTGAGGTGGAATACCTTCGGAAGTGGTGGACTTCTCTTCATTGTTGGTTTATCAACAGAAATTGGCCTGTCAAGATGCTCTCTCTCAGTCTTACTACCTTCACAGGTAAGGTTGGTGAGGACATGAGAGAGAGTCTCCTCAGTGGTTGCTTCCCAATTGTAGACTTACCTCCCATGGGAGATCTAGGCCTCATTCCCACTTACAGATAAATCGGTGTGCTATCCAAATTGATTGATCGATTTGACAGCGGAGCGTGCTTACCACTACATTTGTCCCAATCACATTTTCCCCCTTTGAAATAATCCGTGTGTTTTCCCATGGAATCTCGCTAGTGTGATAAACTCCAAAGAGGGTGAGTGAGAAAGCTGGAATCAACCAGCCACCAGCCAGTAAAACCTATGCAGCTAAATTCCCCATATTTGAAATGCACATCAACCATACATGAAATTCTCCATATTTGAAATGCATATCAACTATCCACTCAAAGCCTTCAATTTCATATCCACTCAAGGGGTGTTTTTCCTTCTGAAAAAATGTTATGTTAGCCAGCAGAATATAAAACTCCGCTGCTAAGCAATTGGGAAAGGCAATTTTAAAAAGAAAAGAAGGAAGATTTTTTAAACCACACACACACACACACACACACACACACACACACACACAGAAGCTCCTGACAACGCTTACCTGATTCTGCACCGGAGATGCAACTGGAATGTCAGAGCTTTGCAGAGATCGAATGCCTTTGCTTCGAGTTTTCTCCGTTTTTATACCATTCTCCAGGTCTGGGTGATGCATTTGTATTTTCATACACTTCTAATTAAATGGCTCATAACATTTTCCCTCATGGAACACCCAGGTAGCGGAAGGGAGTCATGTTGCAACTCCCCGTCCTCATGGCTGATGTTTCATCCCATAGGCGAGGTTCTTCCTTCCTCGGAAATGGTTGTGGGTCATGACTGGGCTCCAGTTTGCAGTTGCGGTTGGATTCTGATTTAAATCCAAGACATAAAAAAATATTGTGCTTCTTGGGTATAACCACCAGAAGACCTATGTAGTCTTTTCCTCCTTCCTTCTCCTACTGTGTAGTGCAGTACATTGAGAAACTGGAGCGTGTCCAAAGGAGGGCGACTAAAATGGTGAAGGGTCTGGAAACTGTGCCCCATGAGGAACGGCTTAGGGAGCTGAAAATGTTTAGCCTGAAGAAAAGAAAGGTTAAAGGGTGATATGATAGCCCTGTTTAAACATTGGAAGGGATGCCATATTGAAGAGGGAGCAAGCTTGTTTTCTGTTGCTCCAGAGAACAGGACCCAGAACAATCCAGGAAAAGAGATTCCACCTCAACATTTGGTGGAACGTCTTGATAGTAAAGCTGTTTGATGTTGGAATATACTTCTTCAGAGTATGGTGGAGTTTCCTTCTTTAGAGGTCTTTAAACAGAGATTTGGGTGGCCATCTGTCGGGGATGCTTTGATTGAGGGTTTCTGCATGGTAGAAGGGGGTTGGACTGGATGGCCCTTATGGTCTCTTCCAACTCTAGGATTCTATGATTCTCTGACTCTCCAGGGTAAACATACTCAGCTCCCTAAGTCACCCTTCTTGGGGTAAGTCTCATTTGAATGCAGACTTTGCAGATGGTAATTGTGATTCAGGGTCAAAAAGATGTAAACAGACATTAGAAAGGTTCCATTTCAGGATGGCAAATCCCAGCATCCCCACAAATCCAAGGACCGTAGGTGCTCAGGCATTTTAGGAGCTGTAGTGACAAAAGGAACTTTCCCCAAGCTCTGGCTTGGGAAGGATGGCCAATGAGTCAATCATGGTTCGCTCGCTTCCTTTGCTTGCCTTCAGGGCGTGACGGACTGAGTCTTTCTCTCACACGAAGATGTAATTAAAGGGCACCAACAAATTTGCTGTGCTCCTCAATGACTGTAATTATCCCAAAGTTTTTTCTTTTCCTGTGGTTATCATTACTTGACTCTCGACTCGGTCAAAATATTGTCATACCTCAAGGGTTTGTTTCCTCCCAGGTCACCTTTCTTTCAAGCTGGAATGGCATCACTTGCTGTATTGCGAAGACGTCCAACCCTGCATGCAAGTTGTTTGGGCAAAACTGATGCTAGGCGACTGTATGTCATTTCCTGCACTTCCTTGGCATCGGTAGCAGAGCAACTTTGCCATTTATTCATCATAACTACGCTTTGGCACCAGTGACCCAACCCAAAGGGCTGTTTTGGGCATGCCCAAGAGGGCTGGATGGTACCAATTACATTTCTGCCGAGCTGTGAACCCGTTCAAGAATATCTTGTTGGTTAATCATGGTCTGCATATGTACACCTCGGAAATAGGTGGATCCATCAGGTCTGTTTCTGCTGTCATTTGCTTTTCCCAGGCAACAAGCATGTCCCATCCCATGAGGTTGGGTGGGCATTTTTCTTTGCCTATGAATATTGCCAAATGTTCTTTCCATCCCAGTTCCTGAGCATTGTGGTATAGACCTTTATTTCCTAAATCATAAAAAGAGCTGATAATCTGAGGAGCAGCAAAGATGGAGAGACAAATTTTTTGTGGGTTTTTCGGGCTCCGTGGCCATGTTCTAGAAGAGTTTATTCTTGACATTTTGCCAGCATCTGTGGCTGGTATCTTCAGAGAATATTGGCATGGAAGAGAGTGGGGTATATATATTGTGTGACCCCACTCTCTTCCATGCCAGCATTCTCTGAAGATGCCAGCCACAGATGTTGGTGAAACGTCAGGAATAAACTCTTCTAGAACATGGCCACGGAGCCCTAACCCCCACAAAAAAACTATGGATGCTGTCCATGAAAGCCTTCAACTTCACAATGGAGAGACAAGTTTATGACGACTTACATATTAACTCAGAAAGAGATGGAAAGATTAATATTAAAATAAGAATTGCTCTGCCACCCTTAGCAGTTCTAAGTAGTCAGCAGACCATCAAAAATGCACACATTTAACAAAGGGAATGCATATTTACATGGAATGAAAGCACATTAATGCTAGCAGGATTGGCACAAGCCGTAATTATATCATGCAAGAAAACATACCGAAGGCGTGTGGCAAAACATCACTCCCATATAAAAACAGCTCTGCACAAAATGGGAATTTCAAATAGGCCACCAAGGCTTGGTGGGGAAAACAAACAAACACATGTGGGCGGGACGGGAAAGTATATAGCATTCCAACATTTTCTATTGCAATTTCACTTTTTATCAAAAGAAAAAAAATGTGAAAGGGAGGAAGAAGGTAATCCACCCCAATTCTGCTTTTGATGGATTGGTTTGAATTGAAGGCAACTTCCAAAGAAAAGAAAGTACAAGGAGGTGATCTCTACTGATCAATTCAAGATCATTTCTTTTGTATGATACTTTTTGTTAACATAAATTGATATACTGTAGCCAGGTGGAGGAAGAGATGGTGAAGGCTGATAGGGCAAAGTGGGAAGCAGGGGAAACGGAGGACCCAGGAGAGGTTTGGCAAAGAGAGACTCCGCCCAGGGGGAAGGGATTAAAAGGCGAGGGACAGGTGGACAAGAGGAGGGTCCGGGAACGCGGAAGACTGGGACGTGCAGAGGTGGTTGCAGAAGGGAGAGGTGGACTAGTAAGGAGCCCAAGATGGGTAGGCTGCCCGTTACCTTGCAAGGGCGGCACAATCTGCTTAGAGTCAGGCCCCAGACGGAAGTAGTACCGCCGGACCCCAAGTTGGAGGGAGACTTTAGGTACCCCCACGAGGGAGACTGGAGAAGACAGACCACAGGATCCCTGTCAGGTGAGTGGTAGGACCCCAATGGGGAGCAGTGGGAGCAGAGGCCAGGGCCAGAGTTGAAGGAGAAGGCTGACGCTGAACCCTCCGAGAAGTGCCGGGGAGGTGGACACGTGGAGACGATGGACCCGGAAGCGTGAGCATGAAAGACTTCGGGTTGGAGGGCCACGGTGAAGTAACCAAGCCTGGAACCAAGTGTATTTATGTTGTGAAAGTTTATTAAGTTCTGTTTGAGTAAAGTTTAAAGCATTTCAGTCAGCTACTGAGCGTCCTTAACTCCTGGTAATCGAAACCGAAGGGAGCTCACCTGTGGTGCCAGGATGTCCCAGGGAGTAAACGCTCTGTCCACATATACCTTTCCTTTTTTTGTTTGTGACCGATGAAAAGCAATTTCCTAATTTAGGATTTCTTATATATTTCATGTCTTTTTCTCTTATTTTCCTTTCTTGGATACAGATTATATCACTCTTTGGTTTTTCTAAGTGGTGGAATATAATGCTTCTTTTGTATTTGGAATTACTTCCTTTCACGTTCCATGATGTTATTCTTAATGCCATAACTTTAATTTGCGCTTGGTGTTTTCAATACAATATTCATTTTGTTTCAATGTTATTATGGGATCTGATGGATTCTTGGGCATATGGTGTTGTTCATGTTGTAGTTGTTTTTCCTGAGATTTAATATGTCCAGCGTTTGCGCATTGTTGTCACTAGTATTTTGACCAAAGCCACGGTTCCACAGCAACATATTTATGGAAGCCCAGTTGGTGATGTTTAGCAAGTCACACTCTCTCAGCTTCAAAGGAAGTCAATGACACACATCCCCTATGGATTTATCTTGCCATAGGAACCTCATGATATCTTTGCCTTAGGATCACCCCACATCAGAAATAACTTGAAGGCACACAACAAAGGTGTGTAAGACCTTCACCTGTCAAATATCTCTCTAGCATTTTATTAAAAAGCCTAACCTTGAAAAACTTGTTATACCTGAGGAAGAACCATAAATTATTTTAAAATGTGGTGTGTGTTTTTCTTTTACCCCCTTTGCTTCAGTTAAGATTTGGATATCAACCTCAACATGAACAGCCCCAAATACCTGACCCATAACACTTTCCACTGTAAGACAGACAGCCTCACCTTTTGGGTGAAGCATCGACGTCGAGGAAGATTGATCATGAATAAATCACATTACTCTATGAAAATGAGTTGGATGTTAATGTGAGATGAGGGAAAAACCATGTTAGCAATGAATTAGAATCTCATGAAAATAAAATGCACTCTCCTCCTAGGGATGGTATAAAAAGCTAGCGAATGCAAAATCAGAGCATCGGATTCCCAGACAGTCTGCTTCGGTTTGACCCTTGGTAAGTTCAGCTTTTGTTTCAACTTCTGCAGCATGGTTTGGTTGAGCTTTTTTAGCCTTTATTATTTAAATCTTCAATTTAAGAAGGAGAATTGGCTTTTTGTGGGTTTTTCAGGCGATGTGGCCATGTTCTAGAAGAGTTTATTCCTGATGTTTCGCCAGCAGCCTTGGCTGGCATCTTCAGAGAATGCTGGCATGGAAGAGAGTGCCTATTTGTTGGGCAGGTATAAAAATACCTCTGTTCAACTAAGATTGTGTGTTTGTAAAACTGGGATAGTGGAGGATATGAACCTTATCTTTCACATTGCCCCCTCTATACAGCCCTTAGACAAAGGTTCCTCGATTATATTTTACCTTCCTTTTCTGACCAATCTAGTACCCAGCAGGTATGTATTCTTTTGGCAGGTGATACATACATTACTTCCATGGTGCCAAAATAGGCTTTAGCCACTAGCAAGATTAGGCTTAGTTTGCAAGCTGGGGGGTGATGATTAGAAGTCTCATTTGTCATTGTTGTTGTTGTTGTTGTATTTTACTGATGGTCTCCTTATAAATTTTGTGCCTTGTTTTTATACATGGTTTCTTTATTCTTTGGCTCGACCTGTATTAAACTGTGACGGTGTTTAATTTTAAATCCCATTGATTCAAAGGATCCGGTCAAGTTGGGACTAGCAATAGGACACAGACTAGGGATACCTTATTCTCCAAATTCCTATTCTTCGGGGCCATAGGTCCTAAGATCCTCAATTTGACTACAGTGGTAATTTATGTCTTTTTGACTCTTGTATGAGATCTCTTCTCCTACATGTACTTTTGCAGATCCACCTCTCTACTCCACCAAGATGTCTTCTAGAAGCAACCAATGCTATGCCAGCTGTCCTCCCACAACTGTGACAATTCAGCCACCACCTTTTGTCCTGAACATCCCGGGGCCATCTCTCCACTGTCCTGACCAGCCGCTTGCCATTGAACAATTCAACCCTTGCGTTCCTGTCCCATACCATGAAGGAAGAGGCCGCGTCGACTATTCCTCATTCTTTGGTTGTCCATGCTCTGGTTGCAGTCCTGCCAGCATTTATTCCCATAAGTCACAGTCAAGAAACCACAGTGGTTGCAGCCCCTGCCAACATATCTGAATCCCGAAGCCAGAATCCACAGAAACGAAGGTGATGAAGAATCAAAGGCAAGAGATCACCACCAAGTGAATTTTTTAGACCCAGCTTTGAGTAATGTATGCTCCATCTTGGTGTTATGGGCCGGCGATAGCCATACTTCTGCTGTAGATCCTCCACTTTCCATTACTGTTACAAAGAAACACCTGCACACTTGTGAATACCAATGCATTGTCAAAGAAGCTGAGCAATGTATGTGGGTCCAGGATTTGTTAAGGTTGGGGAATGGGAAAAGTTTGTTTAGCCTCATTGTTGCCCTGGTTGAAATGGAAGGCTTCCATAGATTGATGGAAGCATCTAAATTGCAAGGAAAGAGGGCTGGCCAGGTGATCTGTATGGAAGAGTTGTCCATTGTATGTATTGCATGCACTTACTTTGCAGTGGTGTTTGATGTTCCTGCTTTGCACTACTACAGAGATGGGTGTCTCTTCCCTTTCGCAATAAAGCCTGCATTGCATCAACAATCCCATTTTCCTTTGGCTGTTTTATGAGTTCTCATTCATTATGGACTTCCCTGGAGCCAATGAGTTAGACACAACTATGAGGAATGCAAACATGACTGGGACAATGGGACTTCTAGTCAAACATTATTTCTAAACATAAGTGTATTTACAGATGTATCCAGATGTGTTTTTACCGGGGGGACAAAATAAGAGCTTTGCCTCCAATGCAATTTTATTGTTGTCATTGTGTGCCGTCAAGTCATTTCCAATTTATGGTGACACTAAGGCAGTGGTTCCCAACCTTCCTAATGCCGTGACCCTTTAATACAGTTCCTTATGTTGTGGTGACCCAAACCCATGAAATTATTTTCATTGCTACTTCATAACTGTAATTAAATAGGTGTTTTCCAATGGCCTTAGGCGACCCCCATGAAAGGGACATTCGACCCCCAAAGGGGTCCCGACCCACAGGTTGGGAACCACTGCACTAAGGTGAACATATCAAGGGGTTTCTCATGGCAAGATGGCAAGATGCAGTTAGACTTTGCCTTCCTTTGAGGTTGGTTGACTTTTCCAAGGGCATCCAATGGGTTTCCATGGCCAAGCAAGGATTTAAACCATGTCCTGGAGTCATAGGAGATTATCACATGCAAAAATAAAACAACTTACCCCTACCGCGATACAGTCACTTACAGGATGCAATCGGGAATTATCACACGAAAAATGCGATAATTCCCAATTGTGTCCCTAGTTCCAGAGACATACCCTCCTTTAACTGACTTCCAGGATCCCAAGAAAGTAGCTTTTTCTTCTTCCCTTTTTAAATCACATCAATGGAAGAGAGGCATTTGTGATGCAGTAAAAGGCTTTATTTCGAAAGCAAGGTCAAGTTTCAGATAGCATAGAAGTAGAACATCAGATGTAGCTATTAAATGGATTTGGAAAACAGAGGTCACCATGCGGCACTGGGTCAGTGTTCCTACTCTGGTAAATGGAGATGGCTACAATGAAGATAGCTTTGGAAGGCCGTGAAGTATCTTAATTCTGTCTGTGGGTACAGGATCCAAGATTGGCTTTTTTTTTTAGCATGGAAGATCTACATGCCTGGAAGAAGTATGTACTCATCTCCTACCTCACCCAGACCACAACTCATCCGTTTCATCAGGGTCCCCAACCTTCTGGGTAGCCTTTTCAAGAGGCCAAAGGGGCTTTCACAAGAACCAGGACAAGGATGTTGACTCTTCCAACCTAGCCATGCTTGCCTAAATCTAGATCCAATCCATATGAATCAGAATGTAAAGAAATGGGACTTGTTGTTAGGTATCTCCAAGTTCACTCTGACTTGTAAGTCAAAGTGTTTCCTTGGCAGGATTTATCCAGAGGAACTTTGTCATTGCCTTCCTTGGCTGAGAGCGTGTGACTTTGACCAAGGGGTTTTCTTTTTATGGCTGAACAGAGACTTCAACCCTGGTTCCCCAGAATCCAAGCCCAATACTCAAACCACTATACTCAAACTGAAATAGCTTCTAACGGTGGTTTTCAAATGCCCCTCATCCTCACCGAAATCCCCCATCCCAGCCCTAGAATGTGATTCAGAGTTTCCGGTTACACATTAGTGTTCCTCAGTTGTGAAAATGTTAACATAGAGTGAGAGAAAAACTGGAAAGGGGAGAACATAGTCCAAGCGTCGGACATATTAAACATGTATTTCCAGACTTGACGTCTATCAATTTCCGTCGGTCGGCACATCCCAAATTTCGTACCCCAAGCTCTTTGTTGTCTACGTTCAGCAGTCGATGGCTCTCATGTTTAGCATTTCTGGTGGCGGGTTTGCTGACTCTGGACCTTGGGCAAAGGCTCCTGAGAGGAAACGCTAGTAGAACTGAAGCTGCAGCTGGTCGAACGGGGTCTGTAACGGCTTATTCCTTCGCTTTGTTGGATCGCGGCACAGGGGTTGCACTGGTCAATGCAAAGTGGTTGGTTGGGACAGTAGAGAGATGGCCCTGGGATGCTCAGGGTGAACGGCGGTGGATGTATCATCACCGTCATGGGAGGGCAGCTGGCGTAGCATTGGTTCCTTCCACAAGACATCTTGGCTGGATTGGTGGTGTGGGTCAAAAGTAACACATAATAATCAATAGCTGATATAGCACAGAAGGTCCATTATATATATAATCTCAGTGTTTGTAGTTTATAAGATACTTTCTTGGATCTATGGACCTTATCACGCTAGAGGAATCCTGAACAGAAATGGGATTTCTCAGCGGGATTCCTTTAGTGGCATAAGGTCCTAAGGCTGTGAAACGGATTGCTTCATCCATCCCTGAATTTACATCAACAGTACATTGAAAAACTAAAAACAAAAGCAAACATTTTAGTTCAAACTTTGGAATATTTAATATAGGACTTGGATAAATAGTATGGGTCCAAAAGACCTTCCAGCAAGACATAGCTAATCCATTTAAGACAAGTTACCAGACCTTTGGATTTTTTCCTGATCCAATTGCCTTGCAATTCTGACTACTAAGGATTTGCATGAACTTAAGCCCTGTCATTTTGCATTACATTACATGACGGGACCTTTGTAGCACCTTTGAGACTGTTTGAAAGAAATTGTAGCATATGCTTTTGCAGACTTAAGTCTACCTCCTCAGATGCATGAGTTTCTACCTTGACTACCGATATTCTGCAAATGAATTTTCCTTAAGATGTCGGAGTGCTCATGGATACTCCATATCATCCTAGTTGCTCAGAGGTAGAGGATAAAGCTGAAATTGTAGATTGTTGAAGGAAAGAAAATTAGTATCATGGTTTGTCCAAGTTAAAATGCATCCAACAATACTTACCAGACACTGCAGTGAAAAGTGCTCAAGTGTTGCAACTCAGTGCTTGAAGGAATCTGATGGTCCTGCTCTTCGTCTCCGAACGGTTTTATACCCTTCCTTAAGCGCTCTCAGACAATGACACATTTTCTTCTCATGCAACGATAATGAAGTGCTAACAGCATTTTTCGTCGTGTTTGTCGTAAGGAGTGACTTCAGTCTGAGCGATTGTCCTCCGACGACATTTTTTGCCTTCTTTATGTGAGGCCCCAGACTGTCCCAAGAAGTGATTTCACTCTCCGTAATTGTCCTTGACTCATCATTTGTCCTTCTCTGTGGGTGAGGACCTGTCTTTGGACATTGCTATGTTTTAAGAGTTCCCAAAGTGGCTTTGGTTTGACTCAGAGCAGACTCCTTAATTTAGGGATTTAACGCTTAAGCTAGGAGGGGACAAAGCGATGCCACAGCACTTCAGTTGTGCCAAAATGTGCCAGTGCAGCCTGTCAAGTAATCATGAGAGGATAATGGGACAATGTTATTTTAACAGGCTATATAGCAAGGGAGAACTTCTTGATGCTAAGAGCTGCTTGACAGTAGAAGATGTTGCCTCATTGGGTGGTGGAGTCTACTTCTTTAGAGGTTTTTAAGCAGAGGTTGGATGGCCATCTGTAAGGAGGTGCTTTGTTTGTGAGTTCCATCATGGCAGAAGGTTAGACTGGATGACCCTTGAGGTCTCCTCCAACTCTATGATTCTATGACTCCATTCTATGGAGTTCTTTCTTTTCTCTAACGCCAAGAAAACACCATGATAGGTTCATCTTAGGACCACCATAAGTGAGAAATGACTTGAAGATGCACCACTTCCATCACAAGGGTGGTATATTGAAGCTTCAGTGCTGAATTGGCCATACATCATCCTGCACTAGAAGCAGGGACTGGGACTTGCATTGTCCAGACTGGTTGTGGTGAGGACAGGGGGAGGACAAGTGATTTGGCCCATGTGGATACATGAATGTTTATGGCCTTTCCAGAATGGCCTTTCCAGAAGATCTTAGAACTCCTTTGGGCCCATAAAGGGAGGTCAAGATTGCGCCTACGACAACACAGGAATGTGAAAGCAGGTCCATTTTTGTTGCTAGCTGCAATACCCTACATTAGGTCACCAGGTGGCACCAACTGATTGAAATTACACTGTGCAGGAAGGAACTTCTACCAGATATATACTCCTCCATCCCAAACCTGAAATTCTACTAGCTAATATTGGAGAGGCAGTGTTGTGTAGTGGTGAGGATTACAAGGCTGTCCAATTGTCTTGCTTGTTCGGCACAGGTTATGAGTCCTGGGATGGGATGGGGCAGATCAGAAGTAGATCTGGTGGATCTAATCCAATCCTGGCCAAAGGGTCTTAGCATGGGTCAAAGTGACCTGCTGTTTGCCACTGAATTTTGTGGAAACTCTGTAGCAAACCCTGATAGACCAGATGGCCCACACACCCCTTACCTATGTCTATCATTGCCATTAGGGAGAAGACCCCATCACCATGTCTGATGTAGAAACAGGGTGCCTGGCCATGTGGAAGCACTCAGTTTCCACATTAGACACTGTGTCACGGGTCTTCTCACTAGTACTAATGGCAGAGGGAGGTAAGAGGTGTGTGGCAGTAGTTGGTCAATGGTGGATGGGCAAGGAAACACTTGCTGATCCCCATGCCAGCCCAGGGACTGATCCAGGTTGGGACCTGTATCAGGATAGCATGGTCTTGGCTGGTCTATCTACTCAGCCCCTAGGACTCTGGTAGATGAGGGTTCAAATCCTTCTCAGCCATGGAAACCCATTGGATGAGCCTGAGGAAGCCACAGTTTCTCAGCCTCACAGGAGGGCAATGGTGGATCTCCTCTGAGACAATCTCACCAAGAAAACCCATCATAGGGTCACCTTAGGGTCACCGTAAGTGAGAAAAATGTCACAAAGGCATACAACAAGTACAACACTGCATGCACCGGAAATATGTTGTGATATCATATCTTTGAAGCATGTGTTGCGTACCAGAAAGTCCAGTGGCTTCTAGGTCAATGCCATCAAAATAGGCCATTTGAATGATTTTCTGAAGTGTACTGATTTAAGAAGTTGCAAATGATTTCTATAACCCTTAACAAGACTAGGTTGATTCATTTAGTCCCTCTTCCATTCTTTAAGATATACATTTTTGGCACAAGACATTGATGGCAGTGGAGATTTTTCTGGATTGTTCTCCTTTTGGGAAGCTTTTAAGGCAGAAGCATGCCATTTTAATATTTTATTAATTTTGTTTTAAAATAAAAGAGAATTAAATGCCAGATTTCGCTGTGTTTTTATAAGTAGATGGTTGGGTTGGACAACACATAATCCAAATTTAGGTTTATATTGCAACTCCACCTGGCCTAAGCTTAGCTCTGATAACCGGGTGTGAGCTCTTCTTATAATACAGGGAGCTGGAAAATCAATTCCATGCAGATTAACAATCAAACATGGATTATAAACTTCCTGCAAACTTCAAAAGATGCCGTAATCTAGTCAGATATCAAAGCAGTGCCATATTACATATTACAACGGGGAGAAACTATATGATAGGGAGGGAGAGGTAAAGATGAACTCTTAGATAAAAGCTGTTGGTTTGGGTTTCTTTTCAGCTTCATTGCATGCAAAGCAGCACTAATGACTTGTATTGGCAAATTTGCAAAAGCAGTTATTGCTTCATTCTCATTGTACGTTTTGAGAACCGGGTGCGTTGCAGCAAAAGTGGATGCTGCATTTAAACAGTAAGACATAGCCTTTCAAGGCATGATGTTCCAGCTTTCTCTGTACCATGGCTGTGATTTCAAAATGGCACAGCAACAAAACTTGAAAGCCCCATTTTGGAATCATAGAATCACAGAAGAAAAACAGGATATCAATTTGATAAATCAGTACATTTGAGGAAGAGTTCTTAAATTGTTGCTAAGAGATCGTTTTCCCAGAAGAAATGTCTGCAGAAATTCAAGGGAAGTTTAAAATAACAATGATTTCCAATGCTCACAGTGTTGTTGTTTTTTCTGTAGGGTGGGGTGGCCAAGTTGCGGCGCATCAGCCAACACACTACATATGGCATTCCAACATATAGGGCTGGAAAACGGATAAGCAACAACAAAAATGTTGCAATAAAGTGAATAATAACCTGGCAAACCATGGTGTTTATAAACCCCATGGGATAAACTAGGTAATGATTATTGGCAACTATGGAGTGATCATGAGATGCGTAGGAGTGAAGACATCCACTCATTAAAACTTGTGGTTTCACAAGTGATGAGAACTGACCATTGTGGGAACTATGCTGATGATGTGGTGGATCCTATGTTCCTTGGGATGTATGTGGTGGATCCTACGTTCCTTCCAGAGACTGGCATTCTGTTTGTGACATAAGCATGCGTAAGTTGTGTTAAACATGTGGAGTGAATTATTCACAGCCACAGACACTGGACTTTTTCACACAGGAGACAAGTTTTCACACGGTAGTTTCCGTTATTACCCAATGATGCGTCCATTACTGTTTAAGCATGGGACATGAATGGGAGAAGCGCTTAAGAGTGTGATAATCTTCACCCCGATTGCACTATTACCACAATTTAATCACTGACAGTGGTAGAAGTAGACTTACATGCAGCAACGTTGTTTAGTAGGATTGCACCTTGGACAACAGCACTCAGTCGTTGGCATGTGTTGCATAGTGCAGCCATTCCGGGTGGCGCTTGATGTAGGATATTCCTTCATTTGGATATATCTATGCTACTTGAGTTGTTCTCCAACTGCAGCCATAGAATGCCTGGTAAAGTCTCTGCCCGGATCTCAAGCATTTTGGTTGCAAAGAAAGGAGAAACAAAGTTAGTTTAGATGAGTTGCCACCTACCAAATCCTGTACTAGGGGTCTAGCTACTGTGAATGGAGAGGAAATTAAGAGAGTCATCCCCCAAATAAAAAAGCAGCTAAGTCAAATGGTTCCCCTTCCCAGTCCTTACATTTCAATCACTTTGGCTGAACATTTAGAAACAAAGGCCCGAGACAGACAGACGAGAAGTGGTGTGGCGCCACCAATTCTAGGGTTCCAGAGCACCCAGCAACCACATGCTCTGGAACCCTAGAATGTGTGTGCTGCATCCATCATGCGGCTACACAGGGGCCGTCATTGTGATGTAAGCAATCTGCAGAGTATAGACGTCGCTGTGTGTTGCTTACATCACAGGTGTTGCCAATGGCGCACTCATGACATGCACCGGGCACCTTAAAAAGAACCCGGTTTTTCCAAGTTCTTTTTTACTTTGGAGGGACACCTTACGGTTTAGCTGCTGCAACATCCCTTGGGAAGAAAAATGAATGCGTTTTGGGGCAGTATGTACCACGCCAAAGTTTAAGCATCAAAAGCAAAAAGGGCCAGACCTAGTGACCAAGGGAATGGGAACACAGAAAATAGAAGATCTCTAGGTATCAATAATTTTCAGTGTCTCGCTCTGGAATACTAGGAATCTGGGGACTGAAGGAAAATTTCATTGGAGGGCAGAAATATTATTTGGAGAGGGGAGTACCCTTGTTCCCCCCCTCCTCTCATAACTATACTTGAACACTATTGTCATTCCCGACAAGAGTAAAACCATTGAATCCATGATATTTCTATAAGTGATGGCTCAGCATCCAGTTCTCCTTCTTACTGCACTTGTGGCGAGAAAGGGCTCATGTGATAAACTTAGTCTTAGTGGTGTTGGTGGAACAGACGTGGGTCTTTCTTTTTCCTCCACTCTTAGGCAAGCCACAAATCAGTTATGAGTAAGAGATAAACCATTAAAATAATTGGAGGTGTTGTCACACTAAGCAAAACTTCATTGGCAATTAATTGCAAGGGCTTACAAGGGAAGGTCCTGATGCCCTGAGGGCTGAGTGGGAAATGGTATAAAAAGACTTGCAGATTTGGGGCTCATCCATCTTCTCCTTCTCTCACTTGAAACCCTTCGTTCAGCTTTGGCTCTTTTGAAAAACCGGTAAGGTTCATTCGATTCTCCCTCTCTTCTTCCTATGTCTTTCTTCTCCTGGAGGAATCACTGCAACTTGCTGTGTAACTCCTGGGCCTCATTCCCACTACCTTTTAAATCGGATTGTGAATCAGTTTGAACCTGGTTCCCACTTAATCCAAATCGCTGAAGCGATTCTAAGGGGGGGCATGCTTTTGACCCATTTTAAATGGAATCTTTTTTTCCGCTTATTTTTCTATAAATCAATTCCATGCAAATGTGAACCACAAGCGGATCAGAATCAATTCAAATTTCACTTTCGGTCAGCTGGAACCAATTCATTTTGAATCGATTCATTCGCCATTTGATGCCAGAAAATGACAGGGAATGCTATCGGGGCAAGTGTAGTGTAAACCACGCTCCAATGTTGAATCGATCCATTGATTCGGATCGCACACCGATTTATCTGTAAGTGGGAATGAGGCCCTGGGGTGGCTTGTCTACTGGAAAGAAAGTCCAGCTCAGGATGCATGTACACTGTAAATGTAATGCAGTTTGACACCTCTTTATGTGTTATAGCTCCATTCTATGCAATCTTGGGATTTGTACATTTACAAGAAATTCCCCTTCTCTGCCAAAGAGTATTGATGCCTCACAAAGCAACAAATCACAAGATCCTGTAGGATGGAGCCATGGCAGCTAAAGTGGTGTCAAACTGCATTATGTCTACAGTGTGGATGCACCTTCAGCAAGGTTTAGTCATGGCTGAGTGTATGCTCAGCAATTCAGCCTTAAACATTTCAGTGTTGGCAAGGTTACATCATGGGTGTGTGTGTGTTAGTTTTCCAGGATATTTGTCTGACAAATCAAGTAGGGATTCAAATATGTTTCAGTTTTGCAGGTATGCTTGGGAAACATGTTTATCAGTTGTTAAGAAATTCTGACAAGAGGAATTACTGGAATCTGAAAGGCTGTAACAGAGAAAAGGAGATATTTTCTGATGTCCCAACGAATAGGACCAGGTCTAATGGTTTTAAATTACAGGATGGTAGATTTTCATTGAACATTAGAAGGGAACAATGTGAAGTTGAAGGCTTTCGTGGCTGGAATCCATAGTTTTTTGGTGGGGTTTTCGGGCTATGTTGCCATGTTCTGGAAGAGTTTATTCGTGACGCTTCACCAGCATCGGTGGCTGGCATCTTCAGAGGATGTTGGCATGGAAGTATATATATCTCACTCTCTTCCATGCCAGCATTCTCTGAAGATGCCAGCCACAGATGCAGGTGAAACGTCAGGAATAAACTCTTTTAGAACATGGCCACATAGCCCCAAAAACCCACAAAAAAACTATTAGAAGGAACTGTGTGACAAAGAAATTTCAGCAGTGGAACCAATTGCCTAAAGAAGTGGTGGGATCTCCTTCTCTGAACATCTTCAAAAAGAAGCTACTTGCTGGAGATGTTTTTGGTGGAGATCCTGCACTAAGCAGGGAGTTGGATTCAATGGCTGATGAAGCCCCTCCAACTTTACGATTTCACGATTTATATTTTGTTCATCCTCTGTCTAGAACAAGAAAAATGAAGCTCTTAAATGATACCTCTTAGGTCTCATTCCCACTTACAAATAAATCGGTGTGCGATCTGAATTGATGGATTGATTCGACATCGGAGCGTGGTTCACACAACATTTGCCCCGATCGCCTTTTCTTGTGGCAGAATAAAATTAAATAACCCACTTGTGGTTCACATTGACAAATGAATCGATTCAAAATGGACCCGCTCCAGCCGGACGAAGGGCAAATTTAAATTGATTCCAATCCTCATCTGGTTCACACTTGCATGGAATCGATTAATCCGAAAAGACTCAGAAAAAATTCAGTGTCAAAAAGATGCAGGTTAAATGGGTCTAGCGCATGCCCCCCCCCCTCCGAATCACTTCAGCGAATCGATTTAAGTGGGAACTAGGGTCATTTGAACCAGTTCAAACCGATTTACAATCCGGTTTAAAAGGTAGTGGGAATGAGGCCTACGTTTCAGGATCTTTCATTGCAGCTTATTGCATTTGCAGTGCAAGTCAAATTACATTAACAACGATACTATTTCTTTCAGAACCGCAAAGATGTCTTCCTATGGCTATGCTTCCTGCTATGCCCAGTGCCCAGCATCGACTGTGACAATCCAGCCTCCACCTTTTGTTTTGAACATCCCAGGACCAGCACTATACTGTCCTGATCAAGCATTTCGCATCGAACAGTTCAACCCATGTGCCGGTTACGGTATAGGAAGATATTCAGCCCTTACTTCTTCAGAGTTTTCTGATTCAGGGTACGGCTATAACCTACCCAGTCTCTATAGTCACCCTTACAGTTCCTATGGCTATAGAAGGTATTAGTCTGAAAAGAGCTACCATCCAGGAAGACAAAGAGTGTGATGCAAACCCATAATTATGTCCAGGGAGTTTGGAAGTTCTGAGCATGCACCTTCTTTGGGTGACTTCAAGGGTTTGTGGGTGTTTAATTTCTCAGGCCTGTGTGTCTTTTTGAGATCATCCTTTCCCTGGGCTGTATCTCTCCTTCACTCATCTCCTCCATGCTCATTTCATTCTTCTCATACTAGAATATTGAAATGCTTTCCCAGTAATTCAGACAGTAGTGTTAAATAAGAAGACCCCGTGACAGGGCCACCATAAATCAGCGTCAACATGAAGGCACATAAAAATAACAAACGATAGGCAAATTAGTTTTAATGATAACTTTTTTTTAACCAAGAGAGAAGATGCAGGTAGACGTCCAATATTTTTGTCTCCTCAGCTAGTTCTCTTGTTTATTCAAGTAGCAACACAACACAAGCTACTCATGAAAAACTCCTTTGGGTTTTGGCCCTGGTGAGACTGTGAAAATGGGACTTGTTCCACATGCCTGCATTTAGCTTGATGTCTATTACTCTCGTGTTGACTTTGGCTGACATCTCAACAACGCCTCTGTCAGAGTAAATAAGCTTGAAGTCAACAGGATGGGAGGTGAAACCTTCCACCTATTATCTTCAATCCTCTGAAGACTTCACTTCAGCATCAAATTTAAGTGAACCAGCCCTTACGGATCCAATGATCCAGCCACCAAACGCTACATTGAACACAAGATTTTTTCAGCGGAACCATGTTGGGCGAAACCCATGAGATGGAGTACCACCACTGAGTCCAAAGAGATGCCAAGATCTTAATATGACTCCTTTGGGTCAGCTCTCAGTTGCTTCATTTCATTGCATGGAGTTGAGCCCCATGTCATAAATTCATATGAGATTGGAGCAGTGATACCTACACACAGACTCTTGGTACCCAGCATGTGACTCTGGTACCAAAGATGTTCACTGGAACATCTTCTTTCTTGTTGCTATCTCCCTGTCACATACTATGCTTCGTTATGATTGATCTGCCTAGTGGTTCATTCCATTCCTCTGTCATATTAAAATGTTTCCTTGCAGCACTACAATCTATCATGTCTCTTTATTTAAACTTTTCATCTTGTTCATTTACAAAGTGGTGGAATTAACCCCATGCCGGTTGTTTACTCAAAAGAAAGGTTGAATTTTATTAGCAGGATAAGTATGAAGTAGAAGTTAGAAACATATTTAATTTGTACAGATCTTCTCCACCACATCTTTGAGGTGTGTGTACATGTGTGTGTGTGTTTGTGTATGTGTGTAGGCCCCATTACACACCCGAATACTGGTCTATCATAATAAGATAATCAAATAAGGAGAAAAAATTAAATGGAGTAAAAAGGAAGGGGTGGAGAAGGCAAAACTGGGTAGGCAGACTTACTATATCCACTAGGATTTAACCATAACTGCACAGCTTCATTGTTTAAGTAGTAGAACCTCAATCTCAGGATATGAATCAACATTTCTTCTCCAGTGGAGAGCGATCATGGAGAAAAAAAGGAGAGCGGTAGAGATCTTTGCCACAGATCTATGGATGAAAGATCTTTGTCACAGAGCCTATGGATGAAAGAGACACAAGTTCTCAATGGCTTGGTCAACCTGGGTTGAGATTCTATCACTGCAGGTTGGACCTTCATAAGACTGAAAATCCCCCCATCCATTGATCAACCCATCTATTCCCCCCATTCATTCTTCCATCTTCTTAGATATGATCCAGAGAAATTCATTGACTTTATATTAGTCATGGTTAATGTAGTTTAGAGGTTTAAGCATTGGACTCTGGAGATGAGTGTCCATACTTGGACACAGAAATCCACTGGGTGACAATGGGCAAGCCACATACTCTCAGAAGAAGGCAAAGGCAATTAGACAAATAGATGTGGGGGGAAGGGACTTTTTTCACATGAGGAAAATTGGAGGGTTAATCCAATGGCATTCTGGGGGCAATCACGGGGTTTCATGTTATTTCGAATGAGATTATCAAATGACATCGGACACAATCGGAAGTCAATCCGAATGCCATCGCGTGTTATCACAGAAATGGGTAAATGCGGTAAACTACCAATTTTATAAATCCTCTTCCACCCCGAATTCGCAGTCGATTCAAAGGTGTGGTGGCGTGAAATGTATCTCTATTTTGGCCCTGGAATTCCCCCCGTTGGAAAGATACTACAATTCCCATGCTCCTCTGTTGCGATTTTCCAAGAGGAAAGCACCTGTGTGTGTCCAATAATATGAAAAGGCAGAGAAAGAACTGAGCAAAATACAAGTTGCCCTATGGTTGTCCTAAGTTAGCCTTCTGACGCTGGGTGCGGTGGATGATGATTTTCCGGTAACCAATGCTAAAGAAAGAATGATCTCCCAATCCAGTTCGTTGATGGACATAGCATGGGAAGGGTGCCATCTTGTTCTTTACCTCCAGGGGCAAAATGTCAACATGCCACATGACAAGTCTATTCTAGAACACTTATTAAATGCAACAGTTTCTCTAAACCAAATACATTTCCTGGGAGTGGAATTAAATTAAGGTAGATTTTTTGATTCTGTGCATCCACCTATTCTCAGAAAGATTAGTCATATTAGCTTGAGGTTTGTTTTTGTTTTTAAATGCTCTGGAATTCAAAGCCTAAGTCTAAACCTGCCCTCATTAGAAGAAAACCTTCCAGCGAATCTGCAGTATTATGATTCTATCACTGTCTCAAACAGGTGTTTACAATGACATGGAATCTTAACATGTAAACCAACCAAACAAACAAAGAAATAAAAAATCAACACAAAAAAGGAGGAAATACTCAACAGGAATGACCAGAGGTGCATGATACAGGAGCAGAAGTGTGAAGCGGATACAGCGCAATAAAGCTACACAGATAGCAAATATCGTTTCGGAGAAGGATGGTAACACGTCCCTGAACACCATTCCATTCCGTTCTGTTCGAGTTGCAAGTCAATTACAAAAGTCTTCTTTAAAAAATACAGTGCGCCTGCGTTATAAGCGGATGCGGTTTACACGGCTTCCGGGATACGCTGGAAGCCCGCACCGGAAGAAACCTCAGCGCGCCAGGAAAAAGTAATGGGGCACACTGTGGGCACGAACCCCATTACTTCTAATGGGGCTTGAGCATACACGATATTTCCCTTACGCGGGAAGGGGGTCCGGAATGGATCCTCTGCATAAAGGAAGGGTCCACTGTTTCTTCAGACATTGCTGGCCCTTGGGGTCTCTTCCAATTGTATGATTCATTGATTTTATGAAATGTATCTGTGCACACCTGCTGCTTTGTTAGACCCGAAACTTAGGACTCAAATCTAAGACGAGAGGTCCATTTTTGGGGAGGGAAGGTGAGTTGCACCTCAAAGATGTCCGGTGTGTGTGTGGGAGAGGGTTTCTGTCTGGGAAAACTATGACGGATGAGGTCCCTAGAGCATCCTCAGTTGCTCAACCCTGCTTTAGACCATGCCCTGGGGTTTGTTGCACTGAATTTTGGCTGCTTCATCTCCAGGTTCATTTCATGACAAAACTGTAATGTCATGCACTCTTCAGGTGACATCTCGAAGCCATGAGATAATAACAGCAAAGAGGATACAAACAGCCATTTAGGACAATTTTAGGGAGTTGTACTTATAATCAGTTGCATGCTGGTGTATCATTACTAACAAGCCCATAAAAAGTCTTGTCAGTTTGTACATTACTCCGTATTTTTGCTCCGCCAAGGGTACCCTTCTCCGCTAGGTAAGACTTGTTTTTACATCTCTCCTACAAAGAAATGTTGAAAGTTAAGTTTTCTGAGAACATTAGAGAACAGAGAGGAGGTTTGCTTCATGGATTGTGTCAACACCAAAACGTATGTGGGTTTATTTCAAATGTTTGTTTCATATTTTATTGATTAGGCATATTTTATTGATTGGACATTGATGAGAATTATCAAAAGAATTGCCAACGAAAAGGGGCAACTTTGGGTACATCTACTCTGTAGAAATAATGAAGTTTGACACCACCTTAACTTCCATGGTGGCATCCTACAGAAACCTGGGATATGTAGTTTTTTGAGGCACACACACTCTTTAGCGGATAAGGCTAAAGACTTTGTAATATTACAAATTTCAAGATTCCTCAGGATAGAGCTACAATACCTAAAGTGCTGTCAAACTGTGTTATTTCTACAGTGTAGATCCACCCTTCCTTGCATTTATTTTTAATGGAAATTATTTACTTAATTCAGAACTGTGGGTTTAATAGTTTCTAACACTTGCATTCTCCCTTCTGCAATTTAATATTCTTATCAAACGGTAACCTTTCTTTTTCTAAAATGTCCATAGAAATAACACAGTACTAACCAAAATAGGAAAGGTAAAGGAAACAGATCTTTGCTACTTTTGTTTTCTCACAGAGCTTGGTGTTTATGGTATTCTTCCAGGCATAAATTGTGTGTGTTTTTGTGCATTTCTGTTTTTTATACAATTTGGGACTTGCTATGAAAATTTCATTTATTGGAAGGCCATTCATTTTTGCCCAGAATTTACTACTATGACAACCACAGGGATTTTTTTGTTCTGTACAAATACCTTCCCCTCTCCCCCCCAAATTGTAGTTTGTGAACTGTGTTTTCCTCAAATGAAATTCTTACGAGAAAGTCTCAAACTGTGAAAAATCATTGAAATAAGAGGTGGAAATAATTTGTTAATGTGTTGGGAAATGTCACTTTCTCGTTGAGAGTGAGACCACACACCACTCACAATGTCAAAAATGTAGCAGAACAAGCAAATGCAAAGCAGATAAGCAGCAACAATTATAATACACAAAGTGATGCCTCTTTCTCATGGTTATTGTTGCAGATCCTGTGGACCCTTTGACCAAGATGACCCACTATGAACAGAATTGTATCCAAACATCATGTTTCTCACTGCTTCCAGACTCAGAAGTTCTGGTCCAACCACCCTCTGTCCATGTGATCATCCCAGGAGCTAGTATCACTGCTTCTACGAAGACTGTCAACACTGGATATACAACTTCTTGTGTTTCTCCATATTTTAGAGGAAATTCCAGGCCAGACAGTGCCGTTTATAGCTGCCTGTCTGCTTCCAAATATTCAAAGCGCCGTCCAACCCATGGAAATTCTTACACCCTGCAAAGGGCACCGCCATGCCTCTCATATAGGTATATCAGATGTTGACTCAGAAGAAGCTTGATCAATAAAGGAAGAAGAGAAAAGACTGCACATGCAATTAATTTTGAAAATATGAGGGATGTGAGTTTCAGAAAATCCATGATTAAAAGTCAGGAGTTGAAATAATGTGAAAGAATAAGCTTTCATTTGTCCATCTAATATAGCGGTTCCCAACCTGTGGGTCACGATCCCTTTGGGGGTCAAACAACACTTTCTCAGGGGTTGCCAGGTTGGGGCTCGCCCCTCCTCATCCTCTTCCAGGGCAGCCAGGCCTCCTCTGCCACTTTCGCCGATGCCGCAATCATGCAAGGTTTTGGGCAGCCTTTGCAGCTAGAAGCCTCACCCCTTCTTTTGGCCAGTGGCCTCCCTGATTGGTTGTGAGGCTAGGAAGGGGCAGGACTTCTGGCCACAAAGGCTGCTGGAACTTGTAGGCTGCTAGAATGCCTGCTGCTTCCTGGCCTCCGAACCAATTAGGGAGGCCACCAGCTGGAAAAGGGACAGGACTTCCGGCTGCAAAGGGGTAGCGGCCCAACAACGGTTGGGAACCTCTGATCTAATAGATATTCTCCGGTGCTTCTCAGCTGAAGAACAGAGTACATTTTCATCAATTAATTAATAGAGGATGTTGGGATACTGTTTTAGTGTGACCCATGCTTTCTATCAGGAACAGAGCTAGGTCTGACAATGGTTATATCTTTTGCTTCGTTAGTCATTTTCTTTGAAAATAAAGCAGTGCTTAATTTGAGCAATTTTCTTCCAACTGGGAGAAAGTCTTTGAAAACCAACCAGTTTTTTGGAAGTCTATTGCATCCTACAATGAATGAATAAAAGGATGTAAACAAATGTTCTCCTTATCCACAAGGTGGTAGCATTTTCCGACTTTTGCGAACCTGCTTGCAAAGCCTGCTCTTCAAGTATGGCATTTTGTGGGTGGAGAAGTCGTAGAACCATAGACTCATAGAGTTGGAAGAAACCCCAAGGGCCATCCAGTCCAACTCCATTCTGCCATTCAGGGAGACACAATCAAGACATTCTCAACAAATGATCATCCATCCTCTGCTTAAAAACCTCCAAAAAAGAAGACTTCACCACCATCTTCCACTGTGTAACAACTCTTACTGTCAGGAGGTTCTTCCTCCTGTTTAGGTGGAATCGCTTTTCTTGTCATTTGGACTATTGCTTTGATACCTCCAGGGTATTTTGTGGAGGGAAAGATGAGGTCAAAACAATATGGACATATATCTCTGGGATGGGATAACTGAATGAAATCAAAGATGTCAGGTAGGGAAAAATTATGTTTTCCAAGCTCTACTGGGCTCTGGAATTGCCAGGATGTGAACCTGTATCCCAGGCTTACTAGTTGCCTCTAGTTGATATTTTCTTGATGATGGTGATGATGATAATGATGATGATATTTTATTTATATTCCCCCTTTCCCCAAAGGAATCAAGGCAGATTACAACAGAAACAATAATAAAACAATTAACAATATTACAACATAGAATAAATATATAAAATATAAGCAACAGTCACATTATACTGTCCCCTTACAACCCCTACTATTACAGAATAATAATGTTGACACCTTTTTGCTAGTGGTGTAGGTTTCTCCTAGACTCAGTTGTTGTTGTATGCCATCAAGTCATTTCTGACTTATGGGGACTTCCAAGCTGAACCTATCACCAGGTCTTCTCTCCACAAGATTTATTCAGAGGAGGTTGGCCATTGGCTTCCCCTGAGGCTGAGAGAATGTGACTTGCCCAAGATCACTCAGTTGGTTTCAGAGTTGTAGTCCAATGCTCTAACCACTATGCGACACTGGCACACCAGAAATAGTTTTGATTGTTTGATATCTCTCTAGATATGTTTAGTCCTTGCCAAAGTGAAAATGCTGGAAAGTATGGAACTATCTCTGAGGACTCTGAACACATTTTAATAGAGTTGGATTTTGGGTTATTGTTGAATATGAAGGCCCTGCCTTATCTAGTAGGTGGCTGACCAGACTGATTGGAAGCTGGAAATATCAGTCTTTTACTAGGGATTGGAAGATCGCGAGGTAGGCAGTTCAAAGCTCAGGTGCTGCATGATGGAGCGAGCTCCTATCGCTAGTCCAAGCTTCTGCCAACCTAGCAGTTCAAAAGCATGCAAATGCAAGTAGATAGATGGGTACCAATTTTCAGTGGGAAGGTAACAACGTTCTGTGGAGTCATACTGGCCACATGACCACCAGAGCAGTCCTTGGACAACGCTGGCTCTTTGGCTTAGAAATGGAGATGATCACCATCCCCTACAGTCGGTTATGACTAGACATTCATGTCAAGAAACTACCTTTACCTTTACCTTTACTAGGGATGGAGGCGGAATCACCTCGTAATGAAGATGAAGTCCTGGGGTGACTTTTGTCGCATGAACCCCCTCCCCCCCACCACCACCACCTGCATGCAGGAGTTTTCACCAACAGCGCAATAAAGTTCACCTGGCCTCTGTGTCTTTCCAGCGGGTGTGAACTTGTCACCACACCAGCTACCAGGAAGTCAGTTGGGGAAGAAAAACAGGCAAGACAGAACCGTGGAGCTTGTAGGACTAATGTAATTATATGTTAATGACTATGTTGTAGTTGTCAAATATGGGAGAGGCATGGTGAGATTTGAAGGAAGCTGATATGTAGAGCAGGAACAATGCCAATGCCAATTGTGTTCCAAATACAGCAAATCCAACAAACTGTTAGGAACGGTGGCAAAACATTTGCCCTGAATGATCAAAGCATTCTCAAAATGTTTGGTAGCTAATACTGTGTGACAACACATACTTGCCAAGATCCTGTATTGCTCAGTGTAGTGTAAATACTTCTGCATCTGGAACCATGTTACATCTCCCATCCAGATGTTAAGACATGGCAGCCATTCCATGACTAGTAGAAGAGTGAGGAGAGAGGGGGGGTCAGAGAAATGTCTTGCTACATCCTAACAGTCCAATGCAAAATGATTGCTTTATCTACTGGTGTCCACCAGGGTCCAGCAGAATTGTGATGGAGAGAGAGACAGAATGGGAAAATTCTTCCATTTCACTTACTGTACTTTTACATTAATCCACCTCCTAAAAATGTCAAGTTCTTTCCCATCCAAATATGAAATCTATTAACTTTGGGTGCATCTACATGTGGTTTGAGTATTGGACTAGGACTCTGGAGACCAAGATTTGACTCAACCATGTAAACCCACTGAGGTGACCCTGGACAAGTCAGAAGATGGCAATGGCAAACACTCTCTGAAGAAACTTGCCAAGAAAACCCCATGATAGCATCTTCTACCTTTCACCTCAGGGTTGCTGCGAAAACGGTTCCATGGCCCCATCTTACATAACCCTGGGATTTGTAGTTTGGTGAGGCATCAGCACTCCTTGACAGAGAAGGCTAAAGACAAGATTCAATAGGAGGAAGCAACAGTGCTTAAAGTGGTGCCGATCTGCACTATTTTTACCATGTAGATGAACCCATAGGGCTCATTCCCATTGGCAGAATAGCACGGGGTTGTGATTCGGATCCGCTCTGTGTCTGTAACCGATTTCGAAAGATCCCTGGTTCTCACTATAAAAGGGGATCTTTTTTATGCCACTTGAATCGGCGTAGTTACAAAATCCAACAATCACATATTCTATCAATCACATATTCTACTGATCACATATTCTGTCAGTCGTATATTCTGTCAATCACATACTCTACCAATCACATATTCTATCAATTGTAAATTCAGAATCGATTTCCAGTGGGAACTAGGGGCATATACCCCAAATCAGGATTTGGAGCTCATCGTAGTGGGAACGACCCTATAGACAAGTTCTTTAAAAGCCATTGCTCCAATCCATCCATCTCAATCCACAGCCGGCAGACAATGAAAACATCAACTTAGATACATCTGTATGTAAGAATCTGCATATTAAGACAAAGATACAACTTTGCAAAAAGGACTAAATAGATGTAGAAGGACATCAAGCAATCAAAACTAGTCTGGTGAGAATAGCAACATTCATAAACTTAACCAGTTGTTCTTATTAGACTTATTAAAGCCCTGAAGTCAACTAATTATAAGAGACTCAGAAGAAAACTGAGGGAAGGAATGTAAGATATGATACATTAAACCCTTTATAGTCTGTTGATTAGAGGACAGAGAAGAACTTCAAATTCTTTCAAGTAAGATCGACTCCAGCATGACGTTGTTACAAGGACAACATTTGTAAGCATCCAGATGTTCTTGTATCTGCTGGTGTCTCATAGTTTGGAGAAGACCCATGGAAACAAGACACCAAGAGGGGAGCTTTTCTATATTTAAGGAGAGGGGTTCATTCTAAGATGGACATTCCCTTTTTACATGAATGGACCTCTAGACAAAGTTCCCATGGATGGGTCCTTGAAGCTTTAACAGGTCATTTCCTGTTAAAGCTTTAAAGCCAGTTCCAACCAATGTGAGGTCAATTCCTATTCACTTCTTGTTCTAATAAAAAATATAATACAATACAATAATCTCCTGGACCTAAACAAACAAACAAACAAACATGGTGCAAGTGTCCTAATGTCCCCAGATCATGGGAGCACACATGTTTTGATGTATAGTTTTTCAGGCTGACTTGTCCATGGTTTAGTCTGGACTCAAATCTTGATCTCCAGAGTCCTGGTCCAATGCTCAAACCACAGTTCTAGAACATGGCCACATAGCCTGAAAAACCCACAAAAAAACTATGGATGCCGGCCATGAAAGCCTTTGACTTCACAATGCTTTTATTTGTTTGCATTTTTGTATTTCACCCATGGAGGTCCTGGGACCACAAAACAGCTCTCGGGGCCACACGTGGCCCATGGAACGCACTTTGGATGCACATGTTTTAGAGTTTCTTACACTTCTTAGAAAGTGAATTGAAACAATACTCGGCTCCCATCTATACTGGCCAAGTTTGATCAGTACAGCTATTGCTACCATGAGTAGGGCAATGTTCTCTCCCTCCATGATGGGGCAACTCAAAGTCTTCATCTTTAACAAAATGTACATCCAGTACAAATATAAGAAGCCTTTATTTTGTATGCCCAGTTGGTCCATACATAGCGATACTGATCAGTTTTCCTTTAGGTTACAAGAAGAGGCTGAAGATTGTGAAGCCGAAGGCTTTCATGGCCGGCATCCATAGTTTTTGGTGGGTTTTTCGGGTTATGTGTCCATGTTCTAGAAGAGTTTATTCCTGACATTTTGCCAGCATCTGTGACTGGCATCTTCAGACAATGTTGGCATGGAAGAGAGTTGTGTGTGTGTGTGTGTGTGTGTGTGTGTGTGTGTACACACAGACACACACACACACTGTGTGACCCTTCATTAGGATGCAGATTTTTATATAAAGTCAGTTCAGATAGTGTATACTGATGATGAGCAATCCTTTAAAAATGCATGGCATTAAAACGCCAACATAATGGGGCGGAAAGGGGGGTTGTGCGCATGTGAATTTCCTGCTTCTGGAAAACACCAGCACTCCAGTTTTCTTGGGCAAGTGTATAACCAGTGCGTGGCTCTTCTGGAAGGAAGGCCAAACGCCCCACAGGCAGGGAGAGGTGATGGGTGGCACCCTTGTAGAGGGAACATATCTTTGAATGTCTTGTGCAAGACGGGCCTAATGGTTTGTTCTGCATGAAAGGATAGCGCAGACTGTCAGCAAGTCATCTGCCAACAAGTGCTAAAGGACCGGTCTCTCGTGCCAAAAACGGCGGAGCATCAAAGAGAAATGAGTCAAGCCCATTGTTCTGACAGCAAATGATTTGCAATGCTGAGAGATCATCCCTGGTGTAGTACTAAGAGAGTACTAAGTAGTGCTCAGACCAGAGGCTTAAATGCAACACTCTTGGGCTGTTCTAATAGAGAGTAATCAGCATGGCTTATAAAGAAATGTGCATGCAAGGCGATACTTCTGTTCCTGACTTGGTCAGATTTCGGTCTTCCTGGTGTTGCCTTTAGCTGCAGGGCATAGTTGAGGTGAACATAATAGAATGTTAGGGAACATTTGTTCCAATGTTGGAAAATAGAAGATAGGGATGGATGTACAGTTTTGTTTTGTTTGTTTTTTGTTTATATCCGACTTTTCTCCCAACTTGGGATGCAGTCCTGCAGGGGGTCAACCTTGTGCCCTGCTTTTCAATCATGATCACTATGCCATGACTTTGGGGGAGGAGTTTGGTTGAATAGGCTTCTTTCCTGTCTCCTTGAACCTCTCTGCAGTCGCAGTGTGTGGAACCTGTTTATGTGAAGGGATGGACTGGATGGCCTTTGTGGTCTCTTCCAACTCTACAATTCTATGATTCTATGTAAAGGCCTAAGGAGGTCCTAACTAAACTAAAGCACCAGATCCTGTCTAGTCTTGGAAGCTAAGCTAGATCAGATCTGGTTAGTACTTGGATGCCAACCAACACCAGAGGCTGTTGGCTATATTTAGAATCGAAGGTGGGTTACAGACCGTCATTTAGGATGCGCTCTGCGCGTCCTAGGGTTAGGAAGGGGCATGCTAGGGTTAGGAAGGGTTGCCCCTTCCTAACCGGCCCTGTTCCCAACATGCAAGGAGTGCGTCCTAAATGGCAGCACCCGTCCACATGGGCGCTGCCATTTTTACATCGTGGACGCTGTGCGTCCAGACGTGGCATGGCAGAAGTGACGCAGCGAGTGCATGCCTCGCGCCTCATGGCGCCACTTCCAGGGGCCAAAAAGGAGCAGCCAGAAACCTTGCGGTCTGGCTGCTGGGGCTTCCCGCCACAGCTAATGGCGGCAGCGGGAGAAAAGCCGCTTGAGGGTGGTTTGTAACGCGCTATAGAATGGTAGAGTTGGAAGAGACCCCAAGAGCCATCCAGTCCAACCCCATTCTGCCATGCAGGAACTCTCAATCAAAGCACCTCAGGTTAAAAAAAATTGCAGTTAGAATCATAGAGTTGGAAGAGACCATATTAATCAAATCCGTGAATAATTAAAACCCAAATATCAAAGCCGCAAATATGGAGGGATGACTCTGTGTGTGTGTGTGTGTGTGTGTGTGTGTGTGTGTGTAATCTGGACTCAACCAGAGTTTGAGTAAAGCATCATCCAAACATGATGCCATCAGAACTGGTAGTGAAATGGGTATTTTGGCCCATGCAAACAAGGCCTCAGTCTCATCTTTTACTGAGACACATACATTTCCAGCACAGCAAAGAGATGTAAGGTATAGCATATTCATCTTTGATGGTCCATGCATTTTCATAATTTTATGCCTTCCCCCAGAGAACAATCCATTAAAAATGGAACATCTTGAGCAACTTAAGAGGAAGGTGTGGCTGTTTCTTCTCCATGTATAATGCACCACTTTGCATGTATATAACATTAATTAATGTTTGTGAAGCTCTGAAGACTCCTTTGTTCTCAAGAAGAGGCTATTGCAAACCACTCCCAGCTGGGGCCATTGTTCCCTGACATTGGCCTGAGGCAAGTCAAGGCAAGTCAGCAGCAAAAGGCTTAAGTGTGGCATTTCCAGGCCAAGGGAAAGAAAGGGGACATGGGAAGAACCCTAATGGATCCAATGAAGGGCCTATCTGGGTCAGCATCCCGTTCTTCACAGCAAAGAATGGAATGATTATGAGATGTCATCACATGTGACTATAGCCTTGATGTTGCCACCAAAGCATCCCCAACAGAAGACCATCCAGCCTCTGTTTAAAGACCTCCAAGGAAGGAGACTCCACCACTTTCCGTGGGAGTATCTTCGACTACCAAACAGCCCTTACTGTCAGGAAGTTCCTCCTAATGTTTAGGTGGAATCTCTTTTGCTGTAGCTTACATCCATTGTTCTGAGTCCTGTTCTCTGGAGCAGCAGAAAACAAGCTCGCTCCCTCCTCAATATGGCATCCCTTCAAATATTTAAACAGGGCGAGTGACCCATGGTAGTGGCGGCCACACTGGGCAGCTCAGTAGGATGCCCATGCAGACAGTTGCTGTGGTGCAGAAATGGAGGGCCAGGTAACAGAGGGAGTTCAGGGCAGCTGTGGGGTCAGGGCACTCCAGAATATCATGACCAGTGCATACAAGGCCTTTGGGAGGAGGAGAGGTTCCTTGAAGCCAAGATACTAATGGAAGGTTGACATGGGAAATCATCATTGCTGTAGCACAGGGGATTTTTTTTTTCAAGTCACTTTGTCCATAGTGCTCTAGCTTCTAGAATACCCGGAGTCAGGCATTAATGGAATAGGTGGCTCAGAGCCTTCTTGCTTGAATGAGCATGGCTCTAGTCAAACTTGTTGGAGAATCACAGAATCATAGAAGATTTCCATACCTGGCTCTATCGCTGGTCAAATGTGGCTCAAATGTCCTTAAAACGTCCTTAAAAGGTGGAGGAAACGCATGTGTCTGGAAGCCAGGCATGCTTCCTCAATCGTCGGGGAAACATTGCTCCCTCCTTAGTGTCCCTGAATCGTTCCTGGGGAGCAGATTTCCTTTGAATGCAAGGTTTGCATTCATAGGAAATCTGCTCCCCTTGCAATGATTGAGCGAGGCTAGAGGGAGTGGTGATTCCATGGCAATTGAGAAAGTGTGCCTGGCTTCCAGACACATGCGCTTCTTCTACCTTTTAAGGTATGGAAATCTTCATAGAGTTGGAAGAGACCATGGGAGCCATCCAATCCAACCCCCTAATACCCACTTCCAGGAGCAGTTTCCTACCATGGGATCCTAGCCACAGGAAACAATTCCCTGTTTGCGGTGCCTCTCTCTGGTCCTTCAAGATGCGAGTGATGCTCTTTGTTTTGCTTGTGACAAACCACAGAGAGCCAGAGCAGGTCTGAGTGCCTTTTGACGCAGAGACAGGTGCTATAAGCAAGTCATGGGGCGAAACTGCTGAGTCCCTGCAATTTGTACAGAACCGTATTGAAAGAAAAATAAGAAAGAGCCAGAGCTAAGAAACTAATAGTCAGTTTTGATAACTCTAATTGCAGCACATGAGGCATAATTGAGGGAATGACTCAGGCTGGCAAAGGAGTGCCTGAGACAAGAAGATTCAGGTAAATTCCTATGAAGTGCACCTAAATGCATTTTCTAATAAATAAATAAATAGTAACAGCCAGTTGTGTCATGGGAACACCCAAGTATGAAACTTTAGGAAACACACCGTTTGCCCCATAGAGTAGATACATTGGACCCTTACCTTACGTGGGGGATCCGTTCAGGACCCCCTCTGCATAAGGCTAATTCTGCATATGCTTGAGCCCCATTCATTGGAATGGGGTTTGTGCGCGCAGTGGCGTGGTGGTGCGGGAGCACGTGGGATGCCATAGGCGCACCCCCATTCATTTGAATGGTACACACCGCCCCTTGCGCCCCGCATGCTCCTCACGTTCTGAGCCTGTACGCTCAAGTCCGCGTATAGTGCACCCGCTTGTAACGTGGGTGCACTGTACTTATGTATATTTTTAGTGGGATGGGCAAACTATAATGAGTTCAATTTGTTGTTAAATGCTGTCAAGTCAACCAACGTATGGCGACCTTTTATAATGACAACCGTGTGATCCAGTGTGGCGTAGTGGTTCAAGTCCCCAAACCAAGGTTCAAATCCCCTCTTGGCTACGGAAATCCAGGCTAACCTTGGCCAAGTCACACTCTCAGCCTGAGGTGAAGGTAAGAGCAAACCCCTTATGAGCAAACCTTGCACACGCAAAAATCTGTTATAGGTTGTCATAAATCAGAAATGACTCGAAGGGATGCGACAATGACAAAGGACCACGCCTTTCTCTGTATTTTGATGAAAGGGTTTACCGATCGCACCCTCGATCATGTTGGATTATCTGGCGTCAGCCATCTCCAATGAAAATTTTAAAATCCGATGAAACGTTTGGATATTTTTAAAAGTTGTTTAGGTATCTTTTTTTAAAAAAGGGAAGAAAGGAAGGAAGGAAGGAAGTTACCAAAAGGGGGAGAAAAGAGAAATAACTACAGCAGTAAATACTGCTACTTCTCAAACCACTGGCCTCATCCGCACAAGGATTAAAAGGGAAAGGAGGCTGGGAGTGTTTGGTCTTCTGATTTCAATTTGTCAACATAAAACCTTTAGTTGAGCTTTCAACAGAATGAAGAAATCATTAAGGCAAGCATGGGCTTGTAGGCTCACAACTGAAGTAAATATGGAATTATGGAAGTGAAGGAGAATCAATGGAGCTGATATAATAAGGGTTGATGTACTGGGTTGACTTACCAATGGATACACCAGGTTTGGTGTAGCTGAGACCAAACATTGAACGGAGGTCACATTTGGGACTAAGGGCCCGAACAGACAGGTCAAAATAAAGCTCACTTTGGAGGTATGCTAAGAGGTCGGAAGCCATACCAAAGCCAAGCTCTAGTCCTAAGGCTCAGCTTTGGCGCAGCTTCTGGCCTCTTAAGATGCATGTGTCATTTAAACAGCATACCCTCAAAGTAACCCGAAGCAGCTTTATTTTGGCCTGTCTATTTGGGTCCAAAAAGAACTAGATATGTATGTGTATGTGTATAATCCTCAATCTGGGAGAAAATGGACCCACACGCAACCCCTTCTTAATTTTGTCAACACAACGCAAGAACGGTTCAGTAAATAAAGATAGCTAAATACATAACAAAAGAATTTTGCTTTTTTTATTTTTTGTTTTTTAAAATTGGAAATAAGATTACAGGGATCAGCTCCCACCACCCTAAAATAAAAAGACATTGACATACATAAGATATACATGAGGGAAAAGCATGTCGAGAAAGATGGTGGCGCTCAAAGGTTTAGCCCGACTCGTTTGGACAGTGAAGAAAGAAAGAAAGAAAGAAAGAAAGAAAGAAAGAAAGAAAGATGTTATACACTGGATCAAGGTTGAGAAACCTAGCATTGGATTTCCATAAATCTTGAACATTCAAGGTTTTCAGAAATACAAAGGAGCCCTGCAGCTCTTTGGCCTCATTCCCACTATCTTTTAAACCGGATTGTGATTCGATTCGGAACCGGTTCAAATGAGCCTGGTTCCCACTTAATCCAAATCGCTGAAGTGATTCGGTCAGGTTGGCCATGCTCCAGACCCATTTAACCCACGTCTTTTTGACGCTGATTTTTTCCACTTCTTTTTCTTTTTCGATAAATAAATTCCGCGCAAGTGGGAACCACAAGCGGATCAAAATCGATTCAAATTTCCCCTTCGTCCAGCTGGAACTGAATCATTTTGAATCAATTCATTGGTGAATGGGAACCACAAGTGGATTATTTTGATGCCAGAAAATGACAGACAATGCGATTGGGGCAAGTGTAGTGTAAACCACGATCCAATGTCGAATCTATCCATTGATTCGGATTGCGCACCACTTTATCTGCAAGTGGGAATGAGGCCTTTGAGACTAGCTGAAAAAAAGAAAAGACATTTCTATCATAAGCTTTCATGAACTCAACATATATAACAAAGCTCTAAAGTTTTTTGTTCCCTAATGGAGGAGAAGGGCAACATTATTGGGAAATAGACGTTGATAAAACATTGACTTGAGAGAGTATCTGAACTACACGCTAATAGCGGTTTGACCCCACTTTAACTGTCATGGCGGCACTCTATGGAAAATGCGGATTTGTAGTTTGTCATGGTATTTTGAATCCTCTGCTAGATAGCTCTACTCTTGCCCCTTGAACTGCAGCAATAGAGCTCTCTAGAAGTATAAGTCCAGCACCAAACTACAATTCCCAGGATTTCATAGGTTGGCAGTTAAGTGAGATTGCGCTGATGTGGAAATCTTGCGTTTCCGCAAGGTTCTTTTGAGCTTGGTCATTTCTTCTGGGTTGAGCAGAGTTGGCACTTGTTGGACTCCCATTGCTGTTCCTGATCTATCTTGAAAGTAGGAATGGAAAGAAGATTTCAGAACATTCAATATATAGGTGATTTAACAAAGAAACATGCTTAATGAGTATGGTGTAACCTTGGTGTGGAGAACTGACTTGCAATGATGTGAAATCACATCTGTCTTGGAGAAAACTTAAATTTACGCATTGCTTCCTTCAAGGACAGGATTAATGAAGAACTGAATCCCTCCTCTGAGGATGTGACTATGTCCTGAGCCATAGGAGCACAACGCACTGTAAACAGATCAGATGGAGTAGCGGTATCGGTAGGCATAGTAAGGACAGGAACACTTGGGAACACATGGGTCATAGCAGCTTCCAGCAGCGCCATTGATGTAACTGTAACCATCTGGCTTGCAGTACTTTCCTTTGTAAGCGACAGGAGAACATTGACCACATGGGTCATAGCGGCTCCCTTCATAATGGGAAGGACATGGTTCACTGCATTTCCCACCAGAACTGGAAGGATAGGTATAAACACATGGTTCACTGCATTTCCCACCAGAACTGGAAGGATAGGGATAAACACATGGTTCACTGCATTTCCCACCAGACCTGGAAGGATAGGTATAAACACATGGTTCACTGCATTTCCCACCATAACTGGAAGGATAGGTATAAACACATGGTGCACTGCAATTCCCACCATAACCAGGATAGGTATAAACACCTGGTGCACTGAAATTCCCACCATAACCAGGATAGGTATAAACACATGGTGCACTGCAATTCCCACCATAACCGGAAGGATGGGTATAAACACATGGTTCACTGCAATTCCCACCATAACCGGAAGGATAAGTATACACACATGGTTCACCGCATTTCCCACCATAACTGGAAGGATAGCTATTACCACAGGGTACACTGCATTTCCCACCATCACTGGAAAGCTGGCTGTTACCACATGGTTCACTGCATTTCCCACTATAACCAGAAGGATAGCTCTTACCACGTGGTGCACTGCAGTTCCCATCATAGTGGGAGCAGTAACCATAACTGTGTTTATTGGAATGGCTGCCAGTGGACCTGTAACCACATGGGTCATTATTGCATATTTTGCCATAACCAGAAGGATACCCATGTGGTTGACAGCAACTTTTGAGATAACCAGAAGAGCCGTCATGACTCCGTGAGTCGTGGCATTGGCCACCATCACTAGTGGAGTAACCATAACAATATGGTTGGTAGTAGCTGCCAATACCACCATAATCACATGGTTGATAACAGCTTCCACCACAACCAGAAAGATAACTACACGGTGTATAGCAGCTTCCTCCATAGTTGGAGAGGTAACCAAAACCACATGGATCCCAGCCAGCAAAGTTACTGCAGTCACATGATGGATAACAATTGATGCCACAATCTGGAAGACAGCCGTGAAGGAATGGTTCACAGCAGCCGGTGCCAACATTGGAAGCGAAGCCGTAACCACATGGCTCATGACAAATAGGTGTGTAGGATGGATGACAGTTGCTTTGTGCGCTATAGATCTTTTTCAGGCCACAAGGTGGGGATTGACTTAGTAGAGTGATGTCAGTCATCTTTCTTGAAAGGATGAACACCTGAAATCAAAGAGATTAAAGTCCCATTGGTTGAAAACATGACTTCTGCAGCAGAACAGTTAGATTTATACTACATTATTGTACTATGTCTCCCATGTATCTTCCTGATGCCTTTCTGAACATACCTCCCTCTTCTTTGCATACGATATCAAGACATATATAATATAAGAGGTCTTTCCTGGTCTTTGAGGAGATGTTTTCCTGGCACATCATCATCATCATCATCATCATCATCATCATCATCATTATTATTATTATCCCATTTCTCCCTAAGGATCAATGTAATGTATATCCTGCATACAGCTGAAGTAGGGTTTCATTTGGTTCTCATCTTAAACCAAACTTAACCACCTCTCCTGAATCAATATACAAACTGGAAGGCAGTAGATACTTAGATGTTCACATTTGTCTGAACATTGTGAGACAGTTCTCCAGTCAAAAAGCAAAAAGGATGTACACAAATTTGTGCATTAGGGCAGCTTTCACACAGAAACATATTGGTGCACATTTGATACGTAAATACATGCAATAGTTATCATTGCACGAAACTGCATCTATCATATGGAAACATGCCTACCCAAAAAAAGCCAAAACAAAAACACAGCAAAACCTAATTTCCTCTGTTTGGAGAAGTAATGCACAAATACTGCAAGAAGTAACGCAAATGCATGACTATCCATGCAAATTTTCATTCCAGGACTTAAACAGTGAAAACAGGAAATGGGATCGAACAAAGACAAAGCCGAAAAACAACCAAAGAAGGAACGGAACTGAAATTGTGCGATTCATCCATTCCTGCCTTGACCATCAAGCTATGGTTCCTCTTCCACTTCCAAATATCCCACATAGATGCACTTTCTGGCAAAAGAACATGGTAATTTTAACCTACCTGAGTATCCAAAGGCTTCTGGACGAGATGCAATGCAGCAGAGAGTTGTGCTTTTTAGACATATATGCGCATAGCCTGAAGAACCTACATGTATAATTAGGGGTCACCCTGAAATATTATGTGATGTAAGACGATGCACTTGTTTAATTACCCTGATGCCAGTTGTGTTTATTGTGTTATACCAAGCATGTTATGCTTCTTCTGACATATAATTTTAAAATCTATCAGGAGACAAAAGTATTGCAGCTGTGTAAACATCCATTAACTGAAGGGGATGGGGAAAACCTTTGGCTCACCAGATGTTTTTGGCCTATAATTTCCCTAAGCCAGACTTGGAGGAACCACAGGCCAAGGCAACTGAAGAGCAAAAGGACCTCGCATGAAATAGGTCGAGTTCAGCAAGATGCATCTGCTGAATGGCTATACCCATCTTTCAAAATATCTATCCTTTATTTTGAGCATTATCATGAATGTGGAAGAAAAACGGACTTGCCTCTTTTCTTAAGGCATCTCTAGAGACCTCTGATAAAGCAGCCCTTCAAACCAGCCTCTTTGAAGTTGCTGTCATGCATCTGCTTATCTGAGCACAGTGGGACTTACTCTTGAAGATGATAGTAATAGGATTGCACTTATTTCAATAGCCTAAGACTTACTGAATAGTAGACTCAGTTGTCGAGCGGTGAGTCAACACAGAGATATACGATGCAGGACACTTGGCTTAAGGAGACTACATGTGAAAGGGATCTAGGAGTCCAAGCAGACCACAAATTGAACATGACTCAACAGTGCGATGCAGCAGCTTAAAAGACCAATGCGATTTTAGGCTGCATCAATAGAAGTATAGTATCTAGATCAAGGGAAGTAATAGTGCCACTACATTCTGTTTTGGTCAGGCCTCAACTGGAATATTGTGTCCAGTTCTGGGCACCACAGTTTAAAAAGGATGTTGAAAAACTGGAGCGTGTCCAAAGGAGGACAATAAAAATGGTGAAGGTTCTTGAAACCATGCCCTATCAGGAATGAAACACCCAGAAAAAACCAAAGATACAAACATGGTTTTGCTTAATAATCAGACTAGGAACTGGGTAAATTCACTGAAATACAGCAGTGCCAGTGTAAACATCTTTATCATCCCTAGATAATGCTGATTTAGGGACACCTTCAGTTTGCACACGTATAACACTATGACAGCACTTTAATTGCCATGGTTCCATTCTATGGCACCCTGAGATCTGCAGTATCCAGAATATTCAGACAGAGAGCTCTAGTTCTAGACTTGAACCCCTAGGACAGTGGTTCTCAACCTTCCTAATGCCACGACCCTTTAATACAGTTTTTCATGTTGTGGTGACCTTCAACCATAAAGTTACTTTCATTGCTACATGCAAATATGTGTTTTCTGATGGTCTTGGGCGACCCCTGTGCAAGGGTTGTTCCACCCCCCAAAGGGGTCCCAACCCAAAGACTGGGAACCACTGCCCTAGGATAAAGCCATAGAAGTTAGTGGAATCATAATGTTATGTAGAGTGAAAGTGCATTTTGAGTCGCGGCAAGGTGATATGCAACATCAGCACTTGAATGAAGTCATTCCAGACATTATGGAAGGATCAAAATGAACACAAGATCAGCAGCATTCAAAGATATAGCCGTGATAGTCTGTGGAATCAGTGTATAGAGAGGTCTTGTAGCACCTTTGAGACTCACTTGAATAAAGAAGTTGGCAGCATGGGCTTTTGTAGACTTCAGTCTACTCCCTCGGATCCACTCTACTACATGCCTCTGAAGAAGTAGACTGAAGACTACGAAAGCTCATGCTGCCAACTTCTTTATTCCAGCGAACCTCAAAGATGCTATGTGATCAGCAGTTTTGGTGGCTATCAAGTTTTGGATGTAAATTGTAGCTTTGGCTAAAACATAATGAAGCCTCATGACTAAGCACTACTCCTACACACACATATACACACACTTATCCTTCCCCTCCTATTCTTTGGAGTATCTAGAAGATGGTTCCTCCAGATTTCTGAGTCACGGTTGGATTTGTAGAAGAACAGTCAATTAGTTGGGCTTAGTAACCTTTTCAAAGTCTCTCATAATGTATTTGGAAAGGGGCTGTACAAAAAACCAAACGCAACCAGATATTAGTGAAATAACACAGCTCTTTTTTGGGCCTCCACAACATTACAAGGAGTTGCAACTTCCAACCTATGTGATTAAGAGGAACTTTAATAACTTTCATCAGCCGGAGTTGTAATTAGCTGATGCCCAACTAGAACATCATGATAACCATCAAATGTTGGGTTCCTTCAGAAGTGCCTTTCTGAGATGCAACTCTCTTCTGGTGCGTGGATGTTGTTTCTCGGGAGGCATAGGAATTAGTTAAGTTCAGCTTGCATCCATCACTTGAAGCCACCGCCTCGAGGGTACAAGGCACAGGGGCATGCTGTTATTAAAGAATGACAGAGCAAAATGTCAGCATATTTTTAACCTATGTTTGAGGTCCTGCATTAGGAGATACACATCTGGCACGTAGCTATCTCTCCATAACTACAACTCCCATAATAAAATAAGCAAGGAACACCTAGTTTTAAGTTTCAAAGGGTGCATCTACAATGTAGGTCCCATTCCCACTACCTTTTAAACTGGATCGTGGTTTGGTTCGAACTGTTTCAAACGAAAATGGCTCCCACTTAATCCAAATCACTGAAGAGTTTCCAAAAGAGGAGCCATGCTCTAGACCCCTTTAACCCATGTCTTTTTAATGCTGATTTTTTCCCATTTCTTTTCAACCAAATCGAATCAGCGCATGTGGGAACTAGTACAGAATCGGATTCGATTTCACAATTCGGTTTTCGTGCAAACAGGAACCGGATGTGCATTGCAATCGGTTTATTAAAGCAGAAGTGCGTAAAGATGGACATTAAAAAAAAAAAACCCCGCTGGAATCGATTCTATTTAAACCGATTCATTTCCCAATGTGAACCACAAGTGGGTTATCTGCCTCAGGAACCGGTTTAAATAGAACTGATTCATTTGTGAGTGGGAACCATAAGTGGGTTATTTTGATGCAATTAGATGACAGAAAATGCAATCGGGGCAAATGTAGTGGGAACCATGATCCGATGTTGACTCAATCTATTGATTCGGATTGGAGACCAATTTAACTATAAATGGGAATGGGGCTGTAGTAATGATACAGTTTGGCCTCACTTTAACTGCCACGGCTCCATCCTATAAGCACTCTTTGGCAGAGAAGGTCAAAGAGTTTATAAAACTATAAATTCCAGAATTCTGTAGGATGGAGCTATAGCACTTAAAGTGGTGTCAAAGTGCATTATTTCAACAGTGTAGAAGCACTCACAGCCCCCTCCTTCAATGTGGTCATTTTGATAGGATGGGATATGATGGGATCCAGCTATTTTTCTGCAGCTGGACAACCTGCAACAAGCATCTTCAGGGACTTTTAGATGTTTTCTGGTTGTCCCTGTGGACGACATCCTTGCAGCACATCCAGAGACAGGGATGCCTTTGTTGTGGCACTCCACTTGTGCACTATCCACCCTTTGGCGCGTTATTGGTACCAAATAGAATAATAGAATCATAGAGTTGGAAGAGACCCCAAGGGCCATCCAGTCCAACCCCATTCTGCCATGCAGGAAATCTAAATCAAAGCATCCCCGACAGATGGCCATCCAGCCTCTGTTTAAAGACCTCCAAGGAAGGAGACTTCAGTACTCTCTGAGGAAGGAGTGTGTTCCACTGCCCTTACTCTCAGGAAGTTCCTCCTAATGTTGAGGTGGAATCTCTTTTCCTGCAGTTTGCATCCATTGCTCCGGCTCCTAGTCTCTGGAGCAGCAGAAAACATGCTTGCTTCATCCTCCATATGACATCCCTTCAAGTATTTAAACAAGGCTATCATATAACCTCTTAACCTTCTCTTCTCCAGGCTAAACATACCCAGCTCCCTAAGTCGTTCCTCATAGGGCTTCATGGTTTCCAGACCCTTCACCATTTTAGTCGTCCTCCTTTAGACACGCTCCAGGTTATCCACATCCTTTTTGAATCGTGGTGCCCAGAACTGGACACAATATTCCAGGTGGGGCCTGACCAGAGCAGAATACAGTGGCACTATTACTTCCCTTGATCTAGAGACTATACTTCTATTAATGCAGCCTAAAATCGCATCCTGTCATTCCAGTGCCAGGCCAAACCATGGCTTTTTATTAACACCTTTGGGATCGAACTGGTGCTACTCCAAAATAAGTATGAAACCCCAGCTCCAACCTCAACGTTACCAAACACCAAATGGCAGGAGAGACAGTTCGGCCAAACCACAATACTAAAAACGCTCCTCACGGACAAGCCAAGAAGGTTAGTAGAATGGAATAATTTGCACATAGGTCACCCTAATGCTCAGTGTATTTAGTTCTTCCAGATCCCTCCTCCTGCCCCCAAACAAAAGGTTTCTTGATGTGTTGAGACACCTTTTGCATTGAGTATGCAAAAATGTGCACATTTAGATTACAGTTGGCCCTCCTTATCCACTGATTTTTTATTCATGGATTCATGTCTTTTTTTATTCATGGATTCATGTATCCATGGAAATATTCTTTAAAATATTCCCCAAAAATATAAATTCCAAATAGCAGGAGCACCATTTTACTATGCCATTTTATTTAATGGGACACGAGCATCCACAGATTTTGTTATCCATGGGTGGTCCTGGAACCAAACCCGAATTTTTTGTTCATAGATTCAAGTATCCATAGCTTGAAAATATTCCCCCAAAAAATATAAATTCCAAATAGCAAACCTTGATTTTCCATTTTATATAAGGGACACCATTTAGCTATGCCAGTGTATTTAATGGGACTCAAGCATCCACAGATTTTGTTATCCACAGGGAATCATGGAACCAAGCTCCAGTGGATAACAAGGGTCCACCCTACAAGTTTATTCAGGCTGAATAGCATCAACATCAGTATCACCAATATCATCATCAAAGATCATCCCCTGAAGGCGAGTGACACTTCCAAGTATGATCCAGAGAGAATAGAGATACTAGTGTCAATATAAATTTAATAGATTTTATATGTGTATCTATTAAATTTATCTTGATAGTAGTATCTCTATTTTTTAGTCCATGCATTTAAAACAATCAAGTCTCAGGTCATGAGAAAAATCTTCCCCAACATCACAGTTTCTCTCTCTCATATACAAAACCTTTCTCAATTCTCTCAATTTCGCTCTCCGTTCCTCTCTTTCTCTAGCCCTGGAGCATGTATATTTATTATTCGGGGTACACAATGCTGGTTTAGCAGAACAAAGTAGTCCAGAATATTTCTACAGGCTTCTGACTTATAGGCACTTTCATGTCAAGGAATGATGGATTTTGGGGGAAACATTAGTTGGACAGTTTTTGTGGTTTTTTTGGGCTCTGTGTCCATCTTCTAGAGTTTATTCCTGACGTTTCGCCAGTATCTGTGGCTGGCATCTTCACAGAATTCTGGCATGGAGGAGAGTGGGGTATGCCATTCAACAACAGAACAATACACAGATTAACATGTAAATCTCTCAACCAACAGTATATATAGCCCACTCTCTTCCATGCCAGCATTCTCTGAAGATGCCATTCACAGATGTTGGCAAAACGTAAGGAATAAACTCTTCTAGAACATGGCCACGTAATCCCGAAAAACCCACAAAAAACTATGGATGCCGGCTGTGAAAGCCTTCGACTTCACATGTGTTGGATGCGCTACTCAGAACAAATGGAACATTAGTAGCATCATGTAGGTCATGCGTGCCTTGGAGTCAACCATAAACAGTAACCATAGCGTTGTTAATCACTGAGTCCTATACAGTAATCCTTAGAACACGCACAACCATTAATTCCATTAAATTAAAGAGAGCGCAAGGGTGTGTTGACAAACTCAGCCTAGACAACATGGAATTTGTTTTTGGGGGGGATGAGAAGGAAATTGAAGGCGCATAAGGAAAAAATGATGGGGTGCTAATGTTGGTCTTCCTGTGCATGAGCTGTCCATCTATCCTTTGTGGCCCCAAAAAGGAGCGCTATAAAAAGGTCAGCGACTCAGAAAATAACCAGAGACATCCCCATGCTTTCTACCATCTGTGATCCAGGTAAGTCCACCTTGGTGTTTTCCTCACATTGCAGTTCAATGTTCGTTTCTAAAATCTTGTCTTCCTTCCTTCCTTCCTTCCTTCCTTTCCGTCTGTCCATCTGTTGCTGTTGTGTGCCTTCAAGTTGTTTCCAATTTATGGAGATCATCCTATCAAGGGGTTTTCTTGACTAGATTGGTTCATCAATAGGAGCATGCTATCAGGAAGCAAATATCATGCATATAGATATATTGTTCAAGAAAGAATGATAACAGTGGACAAGTGTGCAAAGAACTTTGAAGGTCAATATATCTAATGGCTTCCAAGCCAGAGGAGAAACCAGTCTGAACCAGGTTTTACTGAGAAATTTAAAGACGTAATCCAAGGTCCTTTCATCCAAGATTCAGTCAATTTAGTAATCCAAGCTTCTTTAAAATCTGGTCAAAATCTAGTGTGGTTTATCTCACTGCTGACATGGAAATCCAGTGGTCCCTACTAGGAGTAAGTGGGAAACTCCGGACCAGTTTGACTTGTGCAATTTTGGATATAAACTGGTTTATTCAGTCTTCCTAGATAGAGGCTACATCTACCATGCAGAAATAATTCAGTTTGACACTAACGAACCCTGGGATTTGTAGCTGCTGTCATGCTAAAGCTCTCTGGCAGAGAAGACTAGACATCTCCCAAAACTACATATCCCAGGATTCCATGACAATGAGCCATGACAGTTAAACTGGTGTCAAACTGCATTATTTCAGCAGTGCAGTCAGACATTAATTAGGAGTCATTTATCTAGTAATTTCTGCACTTCTTAGATGTTTTGATCTTTTTTCAAAACTACTATCGCCACCAAATTCATGTACTATTTATTCTATTATTATTCATATACTATTTATTCATATACTATTTATTCATATACTATTCATTCATACATTCATTTATTCATATACTATTCATTTATTTATTCATATACTGAGTGATAAAGAAAGAATGGAACAAAAGTAAAGCTATTCTTATCTGGTTCTCATCTGATTTTTTAAATCACCCTGTATTAATATATGTTTTTATCTATTTATTAATATTAATATGAGTTCACTGATTACTGATATCATTATATTCCAATTCCTATTCTTCTTCAATTTTCTAACATAAAATTAGTTATTGCCATTTCTATGACTATAGTTTTATTTTCTACTAATATTGATATTGATATACCATCAGTCATCCTCATCCTCATCATTACCTTCAGCAGTAGCAGTAGCCTTTGAAGACGAAATATATTTAGACGTTCTGTTTAAATGTTAATATAGATAGCGTATGGAATCAGGATGCAATTCTTTCCTCATTTCCTTCTGAAATGAAACGATGACAAATTTTAGCAATTTTCTCATAAGGCTTAATTCTGTGCAAAATTTACAAATGATTGTTCTTTTCACATAAAGCAGCACTTACTGCACACGTGGCTTATTTTTCTACAGAAGGTAATATTTTTGTGCAACAATAAAATATCTTCTGTACAGAAAATTTTCTGTACACATAAAATATTTTCTGATCAGAAAACAACCGCATGGGTTTCGTCTGGCATTACATCCCAGACTGCAAATTCTGGTCTGTCCAGGACTCTATATATATCCATGTTTCTTCAGTGTTGACAAATCCAGGTGAGAAGAGTCCTGGACAGACTAGAACAGTGATGGTGAACCTGTGGCACGCGTGCCAGAGGTGGCACTCAGAGCCCTCTCTGTGGGCACATGTGCCATTGCCCCAGCACAGAGTTTGCCAGAGTTTGTTACTACAAAGCCAGAGGGACATGGCACTTTGCAATAAGTAAGTGGGTTTGGGGTTGCAATTTGGGCACTCGGCTTCTAAAAGGTTCACTAGAATATACACACACACACACACACACACGTGCGCATACATGCACACACAGGCACACACATGTTTTTTCAGTGTTGACAAATCATGGTCGGAAGACTCCTGGACAGACCAGGAGTGATGCTTTATGTGAAAAAAATATCATTTGTAAAATTATACACACACACACACATGCACACACATATATACTTTCTATCTCTACAGTGTAACTTTAAAAATTCAAACCAGGGACAACTCTGATTTAAAAGTGAAGAGGTGCTCCATACTAAAAAGGTTGTCAATCTCTATTGCCCAATGGCTATGTTGTCATTGCTTGTACCTTCAAGTCATTTCTGACTTATGGTGATACTAAGGCAAACCAATCACTTGGTTTTCTGGGACTGAGAGTACTGTGTGTGTCTTGTCCAAGATCCCCAAGTGAGTTTCCATGGATGAGTGGAGACTCGAACTCTGGTCTCCAGAGTCATCGATGCTCAAGTTACTATGCCATGACCTATGGTTAATGGTAATGAAGTGATGACGGTGACTGCTCCCAACCTTTGGTCATAGGCCTACAATAAAACCAGTGAGCCTTATTAACTGGGAACAGACACATTACATAATGTGGGAATTATCTTGGCCTATGCCTCATTTCCATAGTTCCTCTGTATCACAGAGAGATGAATGATCTTGGGTGGTTGGTTCTGATGCACCTTGGCTTTGAAACTTCGCAAGTTTATCCCTATCTGCAAATGCATATATTGGTTGTTCAAGTGAAGATGCTCATGTCATGCTGCTTTCTCTTCCATTATTGCAGACCCACCACCATCCCTCCAAGATGACTTACTACAGATGTCTGGGTTCCTGTGATCCATGCAACTACAGCTTGGAAGGGAGCTGCAACAGGAATTATCGTCACCCACGTTTGTACATCTATAGCCGTCCTTCTGGATGTTCTTATAACTACAGTCCTTGCAGTTCCAGCAGTGGCTACCAGGCCACCTGCTTCTCCCCTTGCTATAGCTCACCTTGCTATAGCTACTACCAGTATTCTCCTTCCTATAGTTATTACTTGCCTTGCTACACTTCAGGATCCAGCTATTGCTTCCCTCGGTACAGCTCCAGTTCTCGATGTTACTCACCTTACTACAGCTATAGCTGTGTCCCTTGCTACAGCTCTAAGAGCACAGGATGCATCTCTTACTACAGTAGAGGCCGGTGTTATGGTTCCAGTTATGGTTCAAGTGACTGCTCTCCTTGCTACAGCTCCCCTTACCATAGCTACTACCAGTGTTCTCCTTCCTGTAGCTATTACTTGCCTTGCTACACTTCAGGATCCATCTATTGCTTCCCTCAGTATAGCTCCAGTTCGAGGTGTTGCTCACCTTGCTACAGCTATAGCTGTGTCCCTTGCTACAGCTCCAGGAGCATAGGATGCATCCCATACTGCATTGGAAACCAATGCTCCCCTTATAGTTCCATCTCAAGTGTCTGCTCTCCTTGCTACAGCTCCAAGATCGTAGGATGCATCCCTTACTACTGTAGACACCAGTGCTCTCCTTGTTATGGTTCCACCTCAAGTGATTGTTCCCCTTGCTACAGCTCTAAAACCGTAAGATGCATTCCTTGCTATAGTAGCAACCAGTGCTCCCCTTTTGATGGTTGCATCCCAAGAGGATGTTCTCCTTGCTACAGCTCCAAGACCAAAGGATGTACCCCTTGCTATAGCAACAACCAGTGTTCAGCATGTGGTGGTTGCATCTCAAGCAGATGTTCTCCTTACTACAGCTCCAAGACCAAAGGATGCACCCCTTGCTATAGCAACTACCAGTGTTCATCATGTGATGGTTGCACCTCAAGCAAATGTTCTCCTTGCTACAGCTCCAAGACCAAAGGCTGCACTCCTTGCTATAGCAGCAACCAATGCTCAACTTCTGATGGTTGCACCTCAAGTGGTTGTTCTCCTTGCTGCAGCTCCAAGACCAAAGGATGCAACCCATGCTACAATAATAACCAATGCTCCCCTTGTTATGGCTCCACCTCAAGCGGATGTTCTCCTTGCTGCAGCTCCAAGACCAAAGGATGCTATAGCAACAACCAGTGTTCACCATGTGATGGTTGCACCTCAAGCAGATGTTCTCCTTGCTACAGCTCCAAAACCAAAGGATGCACCCCTTGCTATAGCAACAACCAGTGCTCCCATTGTTATGGTTCCACTTCAAGAGGTTGTTCCCCTTGCTATAGCTCCCAGTCTGGAGGATGCACCCCTTGCTATAGCTATGGCCAATGCTCCCCTTGTTATGGCTCCACCTCATGTGATTGTTCCCCTTGCTATAGCTCCCAGTCTGGAGGATGCATCCCTTGCTATAGCTATAGCCAATGCTCCCCTTGCTCCAGCTCCAGATGTTACTCCCCTTATTACATCTCTGAATCCAGATGTTGCATTCCAGCCTACAGCTATACCCAATGTTATCCTTCCTACCACCCAACGTGCTACTCACCTTACAACATCTCTGGATCCAGATGTTTCACTCCTGGCTGCAGTTATATACGGAGCTCACCCTGCTACTACTTCCCTTACTACAACTATGGATCCACATGTTGCACTCCTGGCTACAGCTACAACCAATGCTCTCCTTGCTATAGCTATAGTTCCAGATGTTGCTCTCCTTGTGAGAGTTTCACATGTGGCTCACCTGGCTTCGCTTCCTATGGTTACGCTCCAAGCAGCTGCTATTACTCCAGTGGATACCGCAGGTGTTCTTGCCCATGGTAAAGTCTGTTGAAAACATCTTTGAAATGGGAAGACTCAACAAGCCATGAGGGCATATTTAGTAACATATAATCAGCAATGACTGGATCTGGCTTTCAAATCTACTGGGTTTCCAAAGGATTTCCATTCCAATCAATGATCTTTTGGAAACTCAGTACCTCCAGACCCAATTGAGTAAATTTCTGTATCTCCAATGAATAAACTACTTTAGATTTTCTTCACTAGATGTTCTTCACTCTATTCTCTAATGCAAAAAAAGGAAAAAAAAAAAAGGAAAACAGAAAAAGGACAAAAAGAAAAGAAATATTTGCACCGGGTTTCCCAATGTTCTGGTTTTTCTGATGGAAATTATCTTGTCTCAAAAGGGGAGGATGGTAAAAAACGGCGACATTTCCCAAGGATAGAAGAAAGTGAAAATGTGGGTTTTAATATATATATATATAATATATTATGGACACCACTAAATAGAGCCTTGGACCCTTTTGTATTCTCGACCGGAGAGTAGATCATTGAATCTATTGGATGTACTTATGTGGAGTGCATCACAAAAGAATTGAGTCAATGAGCTACTTTGGTAGGGACTAACAAATAGGATCCCCTTCAGAACAACAATTAGTGATTAAGTAGAAGAAAAAAAGAAGGGAGTAGTCCCCTCTTCCTTCTTCAGAGAGTGATCGAGATTCCCTCTAGCCTTCTACTGAAGGAAAGCCCACCTATTTGGTGGTGCTCACTCATGTTAGGAAGGTAGCCATACATGTAGATGTATATCTAGATCAAGATAATGTGGGGCCCATACAGACAGACCAAAATAAAGCTGCTTCGGGTCACTTTGGAGGTATGCTGTTAAATAATGCATGTGTCCAAAGAATCCGGAAGCGTGGCCAAAGCCACGCTCCAGTTTTTAGGACTGGAGCATGGCTTTGGCAACAGCTTCGGACTCTTAGGATGCATGCATATTGAAACAACCATACCCTCCAAAGTGACCTGAAGCAGCTTTATTTTGACCTGTCGCTTGGCGTGTAGACGACTAATAGGATAATTTTGATGACTAACCTTCCAAGTATCTTTGATGCACTCTAGCTAAAAGGATGATATTGCTCACATCTTTATTTCAAAAAATGAAACCTGCCCATTCAAGGAAGGACCTGGAATATCTCTGCAGGGACCAGCCACACATCTAACACACATATATCTCACTTGACCTTCGGCTACAGCCCAGCCTGAAAGGCAGCTTAATCCTACCAGTATTACTATTCTCTTGAATCAAACAGCCTTGGGAGAACATTCAGGTCCTGCAAGCTTGGCCACAATCTGGAGTATGTGTGTCATAGCACATCCGTCTAATCTTCTAAAAAAAGAACTTCTCAGTGCTTTCCTGGGAGTAAAAGGGTATGAATTTCAAATTGGAAAGAAATTAAGAACGGGGAAATCTCACTCTTGCAAAGTTGCTTCATATCGGTTTGGGAGCCTCAACGTTTTCTTTCTGAGCTGAAATTTGCTACCAGTTTTAATGCATTGTTGCCTAAATTGGGAATATACTCGGGCAATTTATGTAACTGAAGCAACCAATTTCCCATGCAACTTTATCCCCATTGACTACAGTGCCTTTGTGAATATCTTATATTTGCATGTTAGTTGCTCACATTACGCTGGCTTTTTGTGCATTGTTTTGGCTCAGAAACACTCTGTAACCCACAAATGGGGGGATTCTCAAGATGTGGTATGCATTTTCTTGTAGCCGAGAAACAAAAGAGAGTGCTAACTGTATAAGCTTATTGCATGGCACTTGGAGGAACAGGAACAGAATGGAAGGGAAGGGAACAGAATGGGGGGAAATCTTGTGTTACTACATAGGAGAATGCTGTCATTTGTCTCCAGGAGTCCCTAACCCATTCCCCAGCCATTCCTAGCAGCCGATTTTGAAGCATGATTTTGAACTGTTCTTCAAAATCGGCTACCATGGAATGGCTGGGGACTTCCGGCTGCATCAGCGGCATTTTCCCATGCAGTAACACACGTGTTCCCCTCGTTCCATTCCTTTCCGTTCCGTTCCCGTTCCTCCAAGTGCCATGAGATAAGCTTACTAGTTTCTATGTTGGGTTCAAGAACATGTGCTCCCATCTCTAGATCTACTTGACAAGCACTGTTGGTGTAGCACAGAGAGGAGGGGAAAGATTGTTTCTCTTTTCAGCTATCGGCGGCTGTAAAGATTGCTCTTTCAAATTTTGTCTTGACCACAAAGAAAAACTGAATGTGTTATATGTGTGTGAATGGTTCATAGTCCCTTTTTGATCACAAACTAAACCTAATTCAGACCCAAAGTCAGATTGTTTAAACTAAAGTAGTAGGTCTCCCTTGGGGGATGAACGTTGGAAACCACTGTTTCACGTACTGAGCAATTGCTAGTCATTGTGGGCTTGGCCACTAGCATAGGGACATCTGTTGCCACATTATGTCAAATAGCATGGCTGGAGACACCTCATGGTCGGTCTGTTTCTGGCCAGCAGAGTGTCCATCTTCATCCAAAGTGGATTCTTCATGCCATGCTGATGCCAACAGATCCCACAATGGAACAGGCATTGTGGCAGTAATACACAACCATGCCATTTTGTGCCATGACCCCATGGATCTGTATACAGTGCCTTGAAAAGTTGGATATTACAGTTAGGTGAGGGTTTATGTTTTTCTCGGTTGGAAATGTCCATCAAGGACCAAGGGACAGTTATAATGTAAGGATGAAAAGATGGTTCACAGTCTACTTTGGGCAGTGAGAGTTTGCTGCACATTCAAGACAAGGGAAGGAAAGTGATATGGAAAGATGGAAACCAGTAGACAAGATCTTGTGGGCTAGAAAGAATTCAGTGCCCAAACGTCTGTGAAAAAAACCAACCACTTAGAATTTATTTTGTAAAGGACTTTCCAAATTCACGAAGGACATGGGTTGCATAATAGCTACAACTATGGTGGATGAATTCAACCCACATGTTTGTCGGAGGTAGCATATATGTCAACAAGCAATGCTATCTTTCTGTTAGTCATGATGAGGAATGTGATAGTCTACTATAAGTACATGTGGGAGGGATGTTGGACTTGATGGACGTTTGATCTGATCACACAAGATGGTTGGTGTTACGCAGGTTGGAAAATATGTAGGTAGAAAGGAAAGATTTTTCCATGTGGGGATGGCCACTAGGTGGCTCTCGGAGAAGCTAGCAACAGCTAGTAACTGTAACAGCAAAGCATTGTACCTCTGTGTTCAGGGCTGCTCTGCCTGATCTGACATAGATGCATCAGGAGACCCACAAAAAGGGCATCGCTTATCTGTTTTCATGCCCTGCTTCTGTGTTTCTTTGGAAAAAAATATGGCTGGCTTCTGTAGGAGACAGAGCGCTGGACGAAGAGGACCTTTTTGGTCTGATCCAGCATGCCAAGCCATGTTCTTAAATATCTTTGATTTCTTCTTTACACTTACTTTCCTATGAATAGTTCCACTCTCTGTGTAGCATGTAATTACACTTGTAGTTCTGCTTCCTCATTTGACTTCTTTCCTCAATAAAAGCATATTCTTCCTTGAGTCATTTGCTTCACGTTTATCCTTTATTATCACTTCTACATCTAAGCCTACCATCATGCCATCATAATTTATGAGATGCAGTCTGTTTGATTTGTCATCTCTCTCTCTCTCTCTCTCTCTCTCTCTATCTATCTATCTATCTATCTATCTATCTATCTATCTATCTATCATCTATGTCATCTATCCATGTAATATTCATTCCCAAAATACATGGGAGACTGGAAGTTTTTGAAATCCAAACAAACAAACAAGTCTATGGAGTTTATCACATGGGAGGCATCCTGTGCCGAAATGGGATTTAAAATGGGATTTAACCCCCCCGTCCAAAAAACCCCTAAAAGACACCTAAAAGTATGATTGATTTTCAGACACATCAAGGTTAATGAAACATTAAACGCTAAAGTCGACAAAACGCGATTCTTTTTACTTTCTGGATTGCACCTTAACAGCGACGTATGAAAAATCAATTGCACTTTTGCATATTTTTTCTACTTTCTGTCCCAGTTAATGTTGGGTTAACCCAGACGTCATCTGATAATACATCTGCTTTTTCAGGGTCCTCCCCCCCATTTTAAATCCCATTTTTTGCATGGGATCTCATCTGTGTAATAAGGTCCTATGTCCTACAAGCCTAGCTTCTCTCTGTCTCTGTCTCTCTCTTTGTTTAAAATGAAGACATGCAAAATAATGGTGTCTGCTCATTGTATACACAGACCAGAACGATGACATGCACTCACACAAACGTTGGTAAACTACAGCCAAAATTATTCATTTAATCACAATAAAGTTGTGTGTAGCTTTGTCAGTATGTCTACAGTTGCCTGATTGCCAGATAAACCACGCAAACCCAGGATTCTGCATCCACACTGCAGAATAAAGCAGTTTCACACCACTTTAACTATCATGACTCTATCCTACAGAATCCTGGGACTGGAGGCACCAGCACTCTCTCTCTGACAACCAAGATGAATGCGTCACCAAACTAAATCCATAAATATGTGTGTTCAAATTATGCAGATCCATAAAGCTTCCATGGTCTTTCCCCACTGTCGCATCCCCACCTTCAATACCAGTCGACATTATATCCCACCAAGTTTCAAACTGTTATTTTAAATGGAACTAGGTCTGATATTCAGAATCATGGGAGCTAAGGTCCAAAACATCTAGAAGACCAAAATTTGGGAAACACTGACCTCAGAGCTTCCATGGGCCCATACAGACAGGCCAAAATAAAGCTGCTTCGGGTCACTTTGGAGATATGCTGTTTAAATGACACATACATTTTAAGAGGCCAGAAGTTGCGCCAAAGCTGCGTTCCAGTCTTTAAGACCGGAGCATGGCTTTGGTGCTTCTGGCCTCTTAGGACACATGCATCATTTAAACAGCATACCTCCAAAGTGACCAGAAGGAGCTTTGTATTGATCTGTCTGTATGGGTCCTATATAGATATCCATTTTGTAGTTGTAGCCTGTGAAGAAACTGATGGGCCATGCCCCAATGAGCAACGAATGCTGCTGCACATTGGTAATGCTCCCTGGAAAACATCCAGACACTGACTAGGAAGGGCCAGTATGTAAGAGGAGCATTCAGTGTGCATCGGAAGTGTTCAGTGCACAGCTGAAGTCCCTGATACTTATCAGAAGCACCTGATGTGAGTCAGAAAAGCACTGTTTTTGATACCGTCTTCCAACGTGGTGAAGAATTGTAAATTTGTTCTCACCTGCGAGAATGAAATTTACTTTCTAACTGGAAGTAACGCATAATGTTCTATCTGCTTAAATAATGTCTTTGGAAACTGTGTGTTTTTCAATGACTATGCACCATGTGGGACTTATTTTGAAGGGGGAAAAACACATGGCAGGGGTTTGGACTGGATGGCCCTTGTAGTCTTTTCTAACTCTGTGATTCCGCATTGTGCTTTTGCACAGAAAACATTGTTGACTCCTATCCAGAAAAAGTTATTTTCTTCTGCTAGAGTGACAGAACACATCTGAAAATGTAAAATAAAAACAAGGAGCGATTCAGGGCCATAGATAGGTTTTATTGCATGACATGGAACAACATGATTATTATTTATTTTAGGCTGGACAATTTAAGTAGAGGAAAGTCTTATCTCTCTTCATTGGACCAAAAATGGCCGAGACACAATAAGGTGTCATTCAAAGAGCTCCAGCATTTTAGCCTTCTAATGTGGTCTTATCTGACTTTTAAAAGAGCTCTTAATTTGCCTAGCTGTTTTATTTGGCTTGTTTTCTCAAGCCCTGCTCTATTTGTTTTACTTTATTTTAATATATTAATTAAATTAAATTAAATTAAATTTATCCTGTTTGCTCTATCTATCTCCACTATAACCCTTTCCTTCCAATTAAGTCAGAGAAGCAAAGGATATCTGTTTCATGGGAAGTCTTGAGAAGATGTGGTGGCCATTGGTGGACAGGGGGAACCAATCGCGTCACAAATGTGACAACATTGTGTCAGAAGAAAGAATATCCCACCTTTCGACAGGTTGAGTCTCCCTTATCTGGAACTTTGTAATCCAAAATCCTCAAAAAACAATCGTTTTCATGGGTGGCTGAGATAGTGCCACCTTCGCTTTCTGATGGTTCGACATAAACAACCTTATTTTATGCACAAAATATATATATTTGCATAAAAATAACTTAACTCTACATGTATAAATTATAATATAGATATATATATATATATAGATATATATAATATAATGTGGTGTGTGTGTTGTGTGTGTGGGTGTGGTGTGTGGGTGTGAAAAACATAAATAAAATTTTTGTCATGTTTTAGATTTGGGCTACTCTCCAAAATTGGACCGCATTATATTTTTATTTTTCATTATTATTTTTAATTTGTAAGCCGCCTTGATTGCCTTTTTCACAGAGAGGTGGGGTAAAAAAATAAAGATGATTATCGTTGTTGTTGTTATTATTATATATATATATGCAAATACAGGTATTCCAAAATCCAAATAAATAAATAAATTAAAATCCAAAATTAAAAATACGTCTGGTCTCAAGCATTTCAGATAAGGAGGACTCAACTTGTATTTCTGAAAGGCTGCATGTGTTCGTTTGTCATTCATTCTTTGATTGATTGATTGATTGATTGACTGATTGATTTCCTATCCTGCCTTTCTTCCAGCACAGGATTCAAGGAAATTTGGAGATCTCATGGCCTCCAGCCTTTCCCAAATCCCAGTCCAACCACATGAGCTATTGATGTGATACTCCATCTTCTGTCCCATGCAGGTGTTAGAAGGATTTAGAAGGGTCCACAATAACCTCCAGCGCAGCCTCCACTGTAGCCTCCATAATACCCATATCTGCTTGAAGGGGGCTCTCGCCTTGCCCCGTATCCACACCGGTATTTACGGGGATTGTAGCAGCTCCCTCTGTTAGTGTAATGGTAGCCATAACTGCATGGTCGGAGGCCATGTGACCCGTAACCATAACCATAACCATAGCCATAGCCAGGGCCATAACCATAGTTCAAGGAACCTTGGTTACCGTACCCACAGCTTCCCGAATAGCCATAGCCTCCATAATCGTTGCTAGGCTCATAACAGCTCACATCTCCGGAGTAGCCAGTCGGACGGCCGTAACCGTAATTGGGGTAGCAGGGTCGACAGCTCCGTTGATAGCTCGGTTGAAACCATGGTTGGTAGCATGGTTGGTAGCATGGTTCATAGCATGGTTCATAGTATGGTTCATAGCATGGTTCATAGCATTGTTGATAGAACCTTGATTGCCTGAGGAAGACCATCTCTTTGAAAGAGAAGGGGATCTGGAACAAGAGGAAGAGAAATAAGATAATGTTAAGGATCGGCATTCCATAGCAGCTACTTAGGAGTTTATCACACCGGGTGCTTCGGTCACCCAAACGTCATCAAAACAAGGTGGGAGTGTGAATTGTGTGATCGCACCTGGTGCTACTGAAGGGAAATGTAAGCATTCTCACAATTGCCAGCGAATCGTCAGGAAATCAACCCTTTTCTTATTAATGGCTTAAATCGTTAATAAGAAAAGGGCTATTTTCCTGACAATTCGCTGGCGATTCCATGATGAAAACGCTTCCATTTCCGTTCAGTTGCGCCAGGCGCGATCATACCATGAACGCTTCCACCCCATTTTGATGGTGTTTGCAAGACGGAAGCGGCCAGTGTGATAAACTTCCTAGTTAAGTACACTAAGGAGCGATTGTGAATACAGAATAGTTACAGATGAGTAAATTGAGGTAAGTCTTGGTCAATCTGTTGTCATGATTGTGATACTATTCCCATAATCATACAGTCTCCCCCAACCCACCCAACTTGACTTTACAGTTGCATGAGAAAGAGGAGGTCCATTCAGCAAGCAATCGGAGCATTAGCGAATGACATTTGAGTTGGTTTTATGGCAAGGGTTTGTTTCTTTTTCCAAGTGCTATTCAAATACTATTCGCACTTTAAGACATGCTATGAAAGAAGTGCATTTTGGGGGTGTAGAAAATGAGACTTTCTGTGCAGAAGACAGATTCTCTGCACAAGAAAACACCTCCTTTTCCTCTACAAGAAAATGCATCCTTTTTCTGTGTAGAAAATGTTTCCAGCAGAATGTTTTCTGTGCAGAACTCCCCCTCTTTTTTTAAGTACAAAAGTGGTGTTTTCTACATAGATATGTTAATTTTTATGTGAAGACAATGTTGCATTCTGCATAAAAACAATGGTTACACACAGAGAAATTGAGTTTTTCACGCGGCGTAAGCCCTGAATGGCAAAGATTCTTGCCCAGCTAGGATTTCTTTCATCGGAAAGAACTTACACTTAAGTAACCTATTTTTAAAAAATCGTTTATTTTGGAATTCATTGGAATATTCTATGATATCTATGATTCTGTGATTCTTTCCATCCAAAGAAAGACATCACAGACATGGCAGATGTAAAGTAAATGCGGCATAAGAGAAAGAGGCTGCTCAGAACTGGGAGATCTTCTCTGTCTGGAAATAATTGCCTTTGTTGGTGCAGAACACCAACAGATCCCAGCTAAGAAAAATCCTGCTATAACTGGTTTCTTGATACAGATCAATGCAGGTGCCTGAATTTTGAGATTCTCTTTGGGGGCCCAGGTAAGAAGACTGTCATTGCAAGAACTGCAACATCGCCGCCCACAGGTCTGGGGTTGACTTCTCCTGTCCTGAATTGACAAGGAGCATTTAGATCTGTTGACCGCAAAAGGAACACATTCCATGCCCTCGACGATGACTAAAGACTCGGAGATGTCGAAATCTCCAGGGAGATGCGCTGGTTCCAAAGTTGCTGTGTTGTATTAAATTCTAACAGGATTTGTGGGTCTTCAGATATTGCTGAAGCCCAGCTTGCCTCAGAACCAAGTGGCAATGGTCATTAATGGTGGGTAATGGGAATTGTAGTCCAATGACACCTGGAGGACTACATGTATATTCATTGCTTCGGCTGATATGCCGGCTGCATGCTTTCCTGGAGTTGGGGGACCTGGAAGCTGTAGTAAATGTGCTAGTAACCTCATGACTTGACTTCTGTAATGCGCTCTACATGGGGCTACCCTTATGCCTAGTCCGGAAACTTGAATTAGTTCAAAACACGGTGGCCAGATTAGTAACCGTGAAAGCCAGAGGTGACCATATAAAACCGATCCTAAAATCGCTTCACTGGACATATTCATATCAAAAGCAGCATCGATATGATCAGAAAATAATATCTCTATTTTCTATACAAAAAGTGCAGTCAGTGAAGCTTACTTCTAAATAAGTAGGAATAAATTTGCTAACTGTGGAGTGACTCCTGTTGAGCTGAATTGGATTTCCTTCTTAGAGATGCCCAGGTTTGAATACATTGATAGCAGTTGTAACCAATGTGAGTTCTGCTTTGGGTCCCATCCTGGGAGAAAGGCGGCATTTAAACACAGTAAATAAATAAAATAGAAATGATTATTACTCCATGCTTTGAATGGAGTTGAAAAATGAAGTCCTACCTGAACTCAAAGCCACTGAGGTTTGCCTAAAGTGAAATTGAAAAGAATTGGAACGTGTTTTTTTCAGGTCAAAGAAAGTCAAAGGTATTGATAAAATGATCAAAATGTTTCCTACCAAGTTCTGCAAAACTACAGACTAACATCTAGTCCTCCTTCAAGCAAAACCGAAGTTCTTTTCTTGGGAGGGACCCAAGAAGATTTGGAGGGTGATTTCCTAAGACTAGGAAACATCTTCTGGGGTAGACATGTTGAGTGCATAGCAGACTACAATAGCATCCAAAATCCTGTGACTAACATCATCAATTTTGAGAAGACATGACTCATTGGAAAAGACAACAATGCAAGGACAGGTGGAGGGATGTAGAAAGAGAGGGAGACTAGATGTTTAGATGGATAACCTCTATTAGGGAGATCATGGATATGAATTTGTAAGACCTAAGCAAAGCAGTGGAGGACAGGGGGGGTCTTGGAGATGTCTCATCCACAGGGTCACCATGAGTCAAGATCAACTCAAAGGTGGTTAAGAAGAAGAAGTGGAAGTGGAAGAGGAAGAAGTAGAAGAAGTAGAAGAAATGGAAGAAGAACAAAAAGAAGAAGAAGGAAAAGTAGAAGGAGAAGGAGGAGGAGAAGAGGGAGGAGGAGAAGGAGAACAACAACAGCAGCTACAGCAACAACATAGTTTTAACATCTTTGCCTGATGAAGCCAGTGGAGCTTTGAAAGCTTGCAACATGTATTTTGCTCCTTTCGGTTGGCTCCATAAAGGTATCGCTGTTTTCTCAATTGTGGAAGTTACGGTGCTTTGCTAAGACTAGTTCAACCTCTCAGGGGCGTTGAGCTGATTTCTAATCCATCCTGAAGCCTTAAGATTCCAGAGGGATGTATCACATCTTTATAAAGAAATCAAACTGAATTGTACTTACCAGTTTTCGGTGGACAGATGGAACGCAATGAGGGCGTGGGGGGGCCTACCAAGGCTACCCAACTTATACGTTTCCCGAAGCACCCTTGGGGTGAATGAGACGTCTCTCGGTTCGACAAGTTTTAATCAGCTTGAAAAAATGTGCTGTGTGTAACTTCATCAACTGCTGTAATTAGTACCATTTCCCCCCCTCCTTTCTCATTCACAATTATTAGTTTATCACCCAAGCGATGCATAATGTAGCATTTCTGGCTACACCCCAGAAAGGTTTAATGACAAATAATGCAAACCTGTTTTGCTTTCCTTGTTTAAAGGCATCAGATATCAAAGGACTTTACAGCTGCCTGAATGTGGCAACCTTCCAAAGACATCTTATTAAGACATCTTACGGAGATGCGCTGTCGGAGATATACGGCTGAAATGAATACTATTTTTTGTCATTTAAATTTTCAAAGGTGACATTCCAGACACTAAATTGAAATAATCCACAGCCCCAATGTAAAATGTTGCCTACAGATAAAATCATGCAGAATATTAAGGAATGCTGCCAAGTGTCAGATACAAAGGGATGAGAATTGTGTTTGTTTCTGGTTTTTTAAAACGATGAAGAATTTCAAAAACGTATTTCATCTCCATGACGGAAAGAACTCGCATTATCATCATTATTATCATCATTTGGGAAGAAACCAAAACTCTCAGGTTTGTCCAGGGCTGCTGCCACATGCCATAATTAATGTCGTTTGACACCACTTTTTACTGGCATGGCTTTATCCCATGACATTTTGGGATTTGTAGTTTGTTGCGGCACCAGACCTCTCTGAGAGAGAAGGCTAAATATCTCAGAAGACGGCAAATCCTAGAGATCCGATTCTTGGTCTCAGGTATGCACAAGGTGTGTGTGTGTGTGTGTGTGTGTGTGTGTGTGTAGGACACTCATTACCAGAAGTTTCAGGAGAGTGTTTTGGATCAAATGTTGTCATTTCCAGCTTAAAGAAAGGCAAAGGTATCAGTAGAACGATCTAAATGTTTCCCATCGAGTTTTGCAAAATTATAGACTAATATCGAGTTTAACATTTTTGTCCTCCAATTTTTCCACAAATATTTGTAGGGATACCCTTTGTTTCCCATTTAAAAAGAAGAAGACGAACCGATCTTATCACTTTTCTCCAAATGCATGAATTCCACATGGCAAATTAGGATGCATTTTCTTACTATGAAGCATCATCAAATGGTTCTGCTTGCGTATCACAAAAATGCATTATGGAGGAGGATATAAATGAACTTGCCAAGCAGCTTGCTTTGTCTTATTAAAATATGTATGTATCAAAAGGTTTTTGGGAACAAAGTCCAGGCTTGTTTTGTGTTGGAGGATTGTGAATATGCAAGCTTTGCCTTCTGAGCCAACTAATTATAAGTTGGCTCATTACACAGCTTAGGAGGGAGGAGTAAGAGAATGGCACACTCAGCTGAGACCCAGAGTTCCTCCGAAAGAATGTTCAAAATATGGTGCGCCCTTGGCTTACGTGGGGGATCCGGTCTGCATAAGCCAAATACCGCACATGCTCAAGTCCCATTCAAGTGAATGGGGCTCGTGCATGTGGCGGTGCAGCGGCACACTCCCCATTCATCCCTTGTGCCCCACGGGCAGCTTTGCATGTATGCTCAAAGCCGTGTATAACGTGGGCACACTGTATTCAATTTTAGGGAAATCATAGAATCATAGAACTGGAAGGATCTCACAGTCGATCCAGTCCAACCCCATTGTAACAAGGAGACCTTGGTTTGGGGAATTTATTATTAGTTCAAATAGAGGAGCGGTCTCTGTTCTATGTATACAAAGGTAGCCAAGGTAATAGGTCAAGGAGACAAGTTTATGAAAACCGACTAATGTTTATTATTCATACACACTTAAGACAATCATACACTCACACATAAATTGATCACACAGGCCCCTGAAACGGGCCTGGCACGTTACGAAAGGGAGCGAGATGGGAATGGGAAGTAGCATAGAACACATTTTACCATACAGGAGAACGCCACCGACGCCGCCGGAAGTTCCCATTCCATTCCGGATCCATCCCCCAGGAGGCGATTTTCAGGAACTGGTTAGAAGCATTCCTGAAAATCGCCTCCTCTGGGATGGATCCGGAACGGAATGGGAACTTCCAGCGGCAGCAGTGTTCTCCGGTGCGGTAAAATGCATTCTATGCCACCTCACATTCCCATCCCACTCCCTTTCACAATGTGCCAGGCTCATTCCAGGAGCCTGTGCAATAAACTTATCACTCACCCGAGAACTCAGGAATATAGTTAAGTTAGCGTGGACAGAGAACCAAAGGCATTACTAAGGGTGATATTCACCTGTTTGGTGGTGCTCCAGGTCCAGACTGATGAAGATTCAGTAACATGGAAAGGAAAGAAGGGGGGGGGGGGGAATTGGACCTATATCAGAATCTCAGACAACTGTGGAGTATGCCTGGATTCTAACAAAGAACACTGACAAAAGATTTAAGGTTTGTAGATAAGGCAAAATCTTGCCTCAGGTGGGGAGTTGTTTACCATATTTCAAAGCAAATCTACATATGAAAGGTTGCTTGATCTACAGTCTCCAAGGTGAGAATTGTCATGGCCTGGCAAAAACATCCTGGGCCATAAATCTGCCCAAAGATGTGAATGACCTTGTTGGCAACTCCTATCCAGGCCTCTTTGATCTATGTTATGTGATGTGCTCGCCTCACAGTCATGCGTCATCTATCCCATCAGGCTGTTCTGCATAGGGTCATGAGAGAAAGCCATGCACAGTTAGGAATGTATGGCTTCAATGCTGGTAACACCATTCTGCCATGTAGAAATGAGAGTTCCTGCATGGCAGGGGTTGGACTGTATGGCTCTTATGGTCTCTTCCAACTCTATGAGTCTATGAAATACACAATCCAGATACTCCTGATAGATGGCCATGCGGCCTCTGATTAGAAACCTCCAAAGATACAAAGTCACTGTTTAGAAAATGCAGGAGTGAATACTTAGGGAAGCCCAATACAAAAAAATTCTGGTGATGGTACTTATCCCATATAATAATAATAATAATAATAATAATAATAATAATAATAATAATAGGCAAATTGCTGTCTCTCAGAACTACTTTTCTCCATCTGTTGTTCCCTTTTAGGGTTATGGGAATTCTCCATCCATATGTCCTCTGCCCATAAGTCGCTCTAAACTCCCTTGAGGTGAAAAAGGATCAACTATTCGTTGTTTTTAAAATGCTTTGCCCATGAATTTTGTCTTCCCTCTGACATTTTGCTACTTACCCTCTGGTGCTAACCCAGAAAAGCAACCGGTTTTAGTCCTAGGGTGTGTTGACTCAGTTCCCTTTGCCACCTTGAAACTGGCATGCCGAAGATAAGGCAAGGTGGGGGCTGGGAGATAGTCTTAGGGAAAAAAGGGCCCAAGGGATGTGGTTGTCTGCTTTGACTCTTGTGTAAACAGCACAAGGTCGCTGGATGTTATTACATGGGGAGGATGTTGTTTGGATCTCACTATCTCTTTCCTTATTAAAATTTCAGTGAGTCATAAAATAACCTGATTGGGAAGCACCTCTATCTCTGGTTCTGCCCCATGTTGCCCTATTTGCAAGTTCAGGCTGCATCCGCACTGCAGAATTAATGCACTTTGCCACCTCTTTAGCTGCCATAACTGAATGCTGTGGGATAATGGGATCTGTAGTTTTATGAGACATTTTGCCTTCTCTTTCAGAGAGCTTTGGTGCCACAACAAAGTACAAATACCAGGATTCCATAGGAGAGTTAAAACGGTATCAGACTGCATTAACTCTGAAGTCTGTTTGCAGCCACAATGCTACTTTTTTGGTTACAACCGCCATTTTGTTGTCATTGGCCTGTTACAGACTGCCAAAATAAAGCTGCTTCGGGTCTCTTTGGAGGCATGCTATTTAAATGATGCATGGATCCTAAGAGCCCGGAGGTCGCACCAAAGCCACACTCCATTCCTAAGCACTGGAGTGCAGCTTTTGGTGCAGCTTCCAGATTCTTAGGATGCATGCATCATTTAAATAGCATACCTCCAAAGAGACCCGAAGCAGCTTTATTTTGGCAGTCTGTAACAGGCCATTGTTTGGTCTTCTGTGTTTTAACTTTCCTACTTTAAAAAGCTTTTTTTAGTGCAAAACCCCCAAAGGGGCCGTGACCCACAGGTCGGGAACCACTGACCTAAACATTAGGAACAATGTCCTCATAGTAATGGAACAGAATGCCTTAGAGGGCTGTGGAGTCTCCTTCTTTGGAGATCTTTAAACAGAGGTCAAATGGCCATCTCTTGAGAATGTTTTAGTTGTCTATTTCTATATGGCAGGAGTTGGACTAAGTGGACCTGGTGGTCCCTTCCAATCTAGGATTTTATGATGCTATGGGATCCTATCTGGAGTAGGTTCAGCAAGAGAAGACTCCCCAGCTGGAGTAGACCCAGCAAGAGAAGATCCATGGAGCGGGATTCACCATTCAACAATTGATTAAACATGTCTACTCTATTTGTGATCAACCAATAGGAGTCAGGGCAGACTGTTCCAAAACTCTGGCATCCTATTAATGAATTCCTGATTCACTTGGATCATGCAACGATGAGTTTGAAGCAAGATCACTTGATTACAATTGGTGCTCTAGCTAGTGAATGGAGAGCCACTCCCTAAGGTGTGTCGATGTGAAGGCCTTTGTAGGTCACAATTAATATCCTGAATTGGTTCTAAAAGCACACAGGTAATTAGGACAATTGTCGCAATTTTGTTGTTGCTATGTGCCTTCAAGTTGTTTCTAACTTATGGAGACTCTACGGCAAACCTATTCCTGGCGAGAGTTGTTCAGAGGAGGTTTGCCATTGCCTTCCCCTGAGGCTGAGAGCATTCAACTTGTTCAAAGTCGTTCAATGGGTTTCATGGCCAAGCCAATATAAAGTGCACTGTAGTGTATTACTATGTTTTAGCCAATCTTTGGGGATTAGCAATTGGCATGCCACTCTGAATTATAATTTGAACGTTAAGGAAACTTTAATACATATTAAATTTATGTTGGGGGTTAGGGTACAGCTACTTTAGGGTACAGATTGGGTTTGCCAACCTATGGATGTGGAAGCCACCATCTGACAATGTTAGCCAACAAAGTCTGGTGAATTAAAATGAAATGAAATAAAATAAATCAACTCTTCATTAAAAAAAAAGCAATAGATGCCACACTTTCATAAACTCTTCAGCAGTTTGTTTCCCTACAAATCTATCTGATCTTTTTAAAATAATTGAACCCCAAAGTGAATCATAGAAACATAGAGTTGGAAGAGACCCCCAAGGGCCATCCAGTCCAACCCTCTGCCATGCAGGAAATCCCAATCAAAGCATCCCCGACAGATGGCTATCCAGCTTCTGCTTAAAGACCTCCAAGGAAGGAGACTCCACTACACTCCAAGGGACTATCTTCTACTGTTGAACAGCCCTTACTATTAGGAAGTTCCTCCTAATGTTGAGGTGGAATCTCTTTTGGTGTAGCTTGCATCCATTGTTCCGGGTCCTAGTCTCTGGAGCAGCAGAAAACAAGCTTGCTCCCTCCTCAATATGACATCCTTTCAAATATTTAAACAGCACTATCATATCACCTCTTAACCTTCTTTTCTCCAGGCTAAACATCCCCATCTCCCCAAGGCGTTCCTCATAGGGCATGGTTTCCAGACCCTTCACCAGAAAGAGAAAAGCAGGTATACACATCTTGATTTCTATTCCTTTATGAGTGCAGTATTAACCAGTGATGGAAAAGGTCATAGAATAATAGAATCACAAAGTTGGAAGAGGCCCCAAGGGTCATCCTGTCCAACCCTCTTCTGCCATAGAGGATGACACCTTAAAAGCACCCCCAATGGATGGCCTTCCAACCTCAACCAACTCTTACCATCAGGAAGTTCTTCCTAATCTTTAGGTGGAATCTCTTTTCCTATAGCTTGAAACCATTGCTCCATGTCCTAGTCTCTGGAGTAGCAGAAAACAAGCTTTCTCCTTCCTCAGCATGAGATCCCTTCAAATATTTAAACATGGCTAACATGTCACCTCTTCCGTGACATCTCTGTAGGGTATGGAGAGGTTCAGATTGAGAGATAGGTCATGGCTACCCAATTTGGTTATGTTTCCTTGGATCATAGCTGGTGCATGCATTTAATTTTTAAGCTGTCTTCCGTTCTTGATTTTGGTAAAAAGGTGTGACATATAAGGATGATGATGATGATGATGATGATGATGATGATGATGATGATGATGATGAT
>NC_056530.1:9815425-9825166 GCF_019175285.1 Sceloporus undulatus
TGATGGTGGCTCTGAAAACAACAGCAACAGCTACTACTACCACCACCAAAGAAACATCTCTGGTTCCTCGATTCATGCATAGACTCCTATCAGTTAAACCTGAAATGCTATGATACCAAGGACAATATCACTCAATACTGTTATAGCAATGTTATTCCACCTTAACAGTGATGGCTATCTCCTATGGCATCCTGAGATTTGTAGTTTAGGAAGAGGCATTTTAAAATTCTCCGCCATAGAGCTCCAAAACCTAGAAAATCCCAGAATTCCATAGCAGTTCAAGTGGAATAATAGCACTGTAACAGTGTAGTGTGATATTAACCCAAGAGGTGCTACTTCTGCTGCTGCCGAAGTTGAAAATGACAATAGCAATAATGCAACAACAACAACAACAAGATCAGTTCTTTCTTCACAGTCTTGCCTAAGGCAGACTTCTGTGAGTATAAAAGCAGATGACCTATCCATTTCTATGTATCGTCCATTGTATCAATCATGCAAATAATATCCAATTAGTGCATTATATCCATCATGCCAATAATTCAGAATATCGATCATGTTTCATAATACTTACCTTGAAGTTCCTGGAGGAAAGACACAGCACTGAAGAAACAGGGAAACAGAAAATAGTAGTTGAGGTTACTCCTGGTCTTAACTAGTGAGGTCACCAAGGTTTTCTGTTGTGGAACAGAAAAGTTTCCAACTGGTGTGGCTCTTATGTGTTATGAATCAGAAGATGCGTCTTCTTTTTTCCCCAGGAGCTCTACTCATAAACATTCAGACTGGACACGCCACTTGGTTGCTTTTCATTAGTACCTTTGTCTCCTTCATCATGGGAAAACTATGCAAACTAATGAGAAGAGAGCCATCTCATCTGATGTAAAGAATAGGGTTCAGGGATATGAACACTATGGTTTTTTTGTGGGGGTTTTTTGGGCTCTGTGGCCATGTTCTGGAAGAGTTTATTCCTGACGTTTTGCCAGCATCTGTGGCTGGTATCTTCAGAGAACATGGTTTGATAATTCTAGGAATGACAAGTTAACCACTATCTCCTTGATGGAAGATCTCAGCTGAAATTAACAATCATAGACTGCCAAAATAAAGCTGCTTCGGGTCTCTTTGGAGGTATGCTGTTTAAATGATGCATGCATCCTAAGAATCTGGAAGCTGCACCAAAGCTGCCCTCCAGTGCTTAGGAATGGAGTGTGGCTTTGGCGCGATCTCCGGACTTCTTAGGACCCATGCATAATTTAAATAGCATACCTCCAAAGAGACTCAAAGCAGTTTTATTTTGGCAGTCTGTAACAGGCCATAGAATCATAGAAACATAGAGTTGGAAGAGACCGCAAGGGCCATCCAGTCCAACCCCATTATGCCATGCAGGAAATCCCCGACAGATGGCCATTCAGCCTCTGTTTAAAGACCTCCAAGGAAGGAGACTCCACTACACTCCAAGGAAGTATGTTCCACTGTCAAACAGCCCTTACTGTCAGGAAGTTCCTCCTCATGTTGAGGTGGAATCTCTTTTCCTGGAGCTTGCATCCATTGCTCCGGATCCTAGTCTCTAATAAAAGGTGAGTTCCTAGATGGCAGGCTCAGACCATAAGCATTCCCTATTTGTAGTTCCTTGCACCTCCTTGAAAAATAAGACGTTGGCATATAAAAGCACAAGTACGTTACCGAGAAGACTCCAACCTATATTTCTTTCTAATAAAAGATTAGCCCGAATCTGTTGCTCTGTCCCAACTGAAATAAACCCGTCCAAAATATGGAACATCCCTGTAGTTTAGGCTTATAAAGGGAGATATAGTACTTCCAAATACAGTGTTATCCACTGGAGTTTGGTCCCAGGACCCTTCGTGGATAACAAAATCCATGGATGCTCAAGTCCCATTAAATACAGTGGCATGGCAAAATGGTGTCCCTTATATAAAATGGTTTACTATTTGGAATTTATCCTTTTTTTAGTATTTTCAAGCTGTGGATGCTTAAATCCGTGGATAAAAAACATCTGAAGATAAGGAGGGCTGACCATACTTACCCAATTCCCAGAGGAACCTAAGGAAGCCGTACCAGGTTAGGTTTAACACTTCAGGTCCAATGTATCTGCACAGGAAAAAAGAGGACACAAACCAATCTTAATAAATATTAATTGGTCTGTGTATCATTCAGAGCAAACAAAATAGCGCCAGCAGGATCGGAGGGGACATGTTGCAATGGGAAATAGTAATTTTTACGGTTTCAACTAGTTGGCCACCAAACCTCTATCCTCCAAAGTCCTTTCCACCTCCTTGGCTGGCCATTTTCCCTGTCCAACAGCCAGCATTGCATTGCTCTTCTGTTAGGAAGAAAAAGGCCGGTTGGGTAAATTAGAACTGCTTAATTTAACCATTTATTTAACATCTTCAGATGAAGCTATGCCTGTCATCCTGTTAGTCACACATGCAGGTGGAGTATGTGCTATGCTTCTAGAAGGATTTTTTGGGACAATGCACACCAGTTGTGTCCAGCTGATGGCAGCAAAAGCAGAGCTCCTCATGCAGAATGGCTGAGCATGAGGGTTAAGCATCACTATTCATTACATCAAAGATGCATTTCATCACAAGAACATCCTTAAAATATTGCTTCAAGCTTTGCCTCTGAAAGGACTTTTTCACACAAGGGAAGGAACCCCAATTCTGAATGAAGAAGAAAGTGAGGCCAATTCGGAAATGCACACACAAAGGCTCATCACACACAAGCCGAGAACAGCGGCCATATAAAAGAGAATGCAGTGCCAATACGAAAGAACTGATTGCATGAACACTTACCGATTGACTTGCTATTGCAAATCAGCGTATTTGCGCCAACGCAGAGAGGAAAAGTTCATATCTTGGGGAATCATGGGGGTTGTAGTCTGTGTTTAGCGCTTCCTGGCAGAGCATCAGATAGGGTTGTAATGTTATTGTTGCGTGCTTGCAATGCGTGCATTGAATGTTCAACCCATTCAATGCCCCCGAATTCAGGTCAGTTTAAGCTTCCAATTTTAAGCGTGTGATAACAATCCAAAGACAGAGAGAAGGGAAGATGACAGATGGATCTTTGATAAAAAAGAGATGGTTCATTGGTTCCCAAACTTTGATGCTCCAGATGTTTTGGACTTCGACTCCCAGAATTCCTGACTGTTGGCCAAGCTGACTATGACTTCTAGGAGTTGAAGTCTAAAACAACTGGAGGATCAAAGTTTGGGAATCACTGTAATGGATAGGCAGAAAGAGACAGAGAGAATGAGAGAGTGGGGGATTGGATAGAATAGGATAGGATGAAATGGTGTTCATATGAGGTACCATACACTTTTCACAGCTAAAGTTAAAAGCCAATGGAGAGAGTAGGTAAAAACCAATTTTAGGCCTGATTTAGAGTAGATTCATTCTCATCTTATGTAAGTGGTGACTAAGTATGATCATTAATTTCAATGGAATTGATCTAGTTGGAATTAAAAATAGATGTTGGATAGTTCACTGAGGCCGCCCAAAATAATTTGGTGATGACGATTTGAATCATATAATTGGGATATCGTACTTGTTATGTTTCTCATATGGACATCATTTTTAATCATCTCATCTCGTAATGTGGAAGCGATGATGGTTGTGAAGGAGGAGGTGAAGGTGAGCAATTCAACCTCATTGGGTCCCCATTCAGATGTATCTTTGTTTTTGTGCTTGTTTTGAGTGTAGCTTTTGGTAGGTTGAAGGAAATTTAGAGCCTACCATGAATTCCTGGATGTGAGTACATCTCTTCCACAAATTGTTTTGATTGGGATTCCAGGAATATGGAGCAACTCAAACCATTCTCCAGAGCATCGTTCTAATACAACACAGTCTGGAAATTACCTGAAATTGACCTGTTGTTGGTTTTCTTTAAGACAAGGAAACTGAAAATGAACCAAGTAAAGTGGACACACACACACCAAAACCAGTCACACCCAACTATACAATCATCAAAGAAATGACTACAGATGGGATGACTCTGAATGCCACTTGGACCAAATGAATCTGTGGATGATATAGGTTTATCAACAGCGGTTATTTAAGATAACCCAATGGAATTTCCATGTGCAGTAGCTGTAGAGCAAGTGCTGGAAACAAACAAGATCTTGTTATGCTCCATTTCTTAGGTTCCTACTAATAAAGATCTTGGGATGGTTGCCAGGAGCAGATTATGAAAAGACTCTCCAAACCATGTTCTCACCAGCTAATACTGGGGCATGGGTTGGGATGGAGAAGAAGTCTTCTCCTGAAGGTTGCAAGATCTGGGTTGGCTTATATGGGAAGATATGGTTCTATGAGTGTTGGACTAGGACTCTGGGAGACCAGAATGTGAATCTCCAGTCATCCGTGGAAACCCACAGGGTGACATCACATTCTCTTAGCCTAAGAGGAAGACAATGACAAGCCTTCTCCAAAGAACTCATGCCAGTAAAATCCTATGATAGGATCACAAACACTTAGAGTCAACCTAAAGGCACTTAACAACAACAACAAAATTTATCGTCCCATATAAGCCTACCTGAATCTTGCAACCCCCCGAAGAAGGCTTCCTCTCCATCCCAACCCATGTCCCAGCCTCACTTGGTGAGAACATGGGGGGAAGAGTCTTCTCATAGTGTCCTCCTGGCAACCGCCCCAAGATATTTATTAGTAGGAACCTAAGAAATGGAGCATCAGAAGATCTTGTTTGTCTTTAGAACCTGCTCCACAGCTCTTTAGAACCTGTACATGGAAATTTCAACCCAAACCACTGCACCATGCTGTGGAGCAGTGGTCCCCAAAATCTGGTCCTTTGGGACTTGGATTCCCACAAGCCCTAGCCAACTTGGCTAATGGTTAGGAATATTGGGAACTGAAGGCCAAAACATCTGGAGGACCAAAATTTGGGAATCTCTGTGATGGACAGTTTCTAGGGGCCATCTGCATTCAGTTCATAGAACCATAGAATCATAGAGTTGGAAGAGATCACAAGGGCCATCCAATCCAATCCCCTGCTATGCAGGAATTCCAGATCAAAGCATCCCTGACAGATGGCCATCCAGCCTCTGCTTAAAGACCTCCAAGGAAAGAAACTCCACTCCACTCCAAGGAAGGAGTGTGTTCCACTGTCGAACAGCCCTTACTCTCAGGAAGTTCCTTCTAATGTTGAGGTGGAATCTCTTTTCCTGGAGCTTGCATCCATTGTTCCGGGTCCTAGTCTCTGGAGAAGCAGAAAACAAGCTTGCTCCCTCCTCAATATGATGTCCCTTCAAATATTTAAACAGGGCTATCATATCACCTCTTAACCTTCTCGATCTTAGGTTCTTACAATTGATTACTACCGTGCCACAATAGATCCATACATTTCTAATCTCGAAGTGTTCCTACTTGGCTGTTGTTGTTCATCTTCCAGTCATTTCTGACTTGATGACCCTAAGTCTTTCTCAGACTTATCCTGGAGTTTTCTGGGGCTGAGACTAAGTGTATCTCAGCCAAGATGACCCAGTGGATGTCCATAGCTGAGAGGGAAATCAAACCATAATATGCAAAGTCATAGTCCAATGCTGAAACCACTACACTACACGGGCTCTTTCTCAGACTTTGACACTAGATGTTAATTTTATTTCTATGCCACCTTTCTCTCCAAAAAAGGACCCAAGATGGCTCACAATATAAACGTCTCAGAGTCTGAAGAAGACACAGAAAAAGTATCCCAGGAATATTAATGAAACGTTCCTAACATTTTCCTTCATCCTGATCCCTCCCTAGCCTGCAAGGGGAAACTAGTTCCATCGCCTGTTTGGGAAAAGCAAATACTCAACCCACGCCAATTAAATTTATATTGCTTTCTTCCAAACCCAAGAGAGAGAGAGAGGCGTGCCTGAGGAGAAAAGGAACTTTATGCATCACCACGCTACAATATGCAAAGATCACAAAATGACACACACAAGTAAATTAATAAACTGGAGAGTTTTAGGTGCTGACTCAGGGTGCATCTACTCAATGGAAAAAAAAGCAGTTCGACACCACTTTAGGGGTTGTAGTCCCAACCGATGTAATTCTGGGATTTGTAGTTTTTCAATATCTTTAGCCGTCTCCGCCAACGAGTGCTGGCGTCCCACCAAACTACAAATCCCAGGATTCTGTAAAGCCAGGTACTTAACAACAATAACAATATAGGACAGTCTACCATTTACCACAATTTAAAAAGGATGTTGAGAAACTAGAGTGTGTCCAAAGGAGGGTGACCAAAATGGTGAAGGGTCTGGAAACCATGAAGCCCTATGAGGAACGACTTAGCGAGCTGGGTATGTTTAGCCTGGAGAAGAGAAGGTTAAGAGGTGATATGATAGCCCTGTTTAAATACTTGAAAGGATGTCATATTGAGGAGGGAGCAAGTTTCTTCTCTGCTGCTCCAGAGAATAGGACCCGGAGCAACGGATGCAAGCTCCAGGAAAAGAGATTCCAGCTCAACATTAGGAGGAACCTCCTGAGAGTAAGGGCTGTTCGACAGTGGAACACACTCCTTCCTCAGAGTGTAGTGGAGTCTCCTTCCTTAGAGGTCTTCAAACAGAGGCTGGATGGCCATCTGTCAGGGATGCTTTGATTTGGATTTCCTGCATGGCAGGGGGTTGGACTCGATCGCCCTTGCGGTCTCTTCCAACCCTATGATTCTATGATTCTAGGTTAGTTCTGGAGCTAAACTGCTCTTACCATCATGATATTCCTCAGAATGTTCAACCAGAATTTCCACTCATTTGGGAATTCTCCTTTCAAGTTCTCCCACAACAGGGAACAAGTCTGTGCCTTCCTCGGCATCACAGCTCTTTATGGTTAGTCGAAGAGAGCTATTGTGATGCCTCTCAGACCTCTGTTTTCCGGGCTAATTTCAGCTAGATAAAAAAAAAAAGGCCAGAATATATAAGGTGTGTGAGGTTCTTGTAAATATAGCATAATTCAAAGTGCAATTCTTTGTTTGTCTAGCTTCATATGGGAGCCAGTGTGGTGTAGAGGCTTGAGCATTGGAGGAGGAATTTGGAGACCAGGGTTTGAATCCCACCTTGGCTATGTTGAGCCACTGGATGGACCTTGCGCAAGTCACACTTGCAAGTCACACTTGCAGTGGCAAACCCCTTCTGCAGAAACTTGCCAAGAAAACTCCATAACAAGTTCAAAGTAGGGTCTTAAATCAGAAACGATTTGAAGCACACAACAACAACAACAACAACAAAGGAAAGGAAGTATCCTAATTTCATATACATTGACTTCTAAGGATTCTGAATAGATATTGTAATTGAGTTCAGTACAGCATCCAGAAACCCAATGCGCTTACTTTCTAAATGCTGATTCAACTGTATGGAGACATACCCCCACATTCCACATGAACTTACCATGAGATGACATGACTCAAGCAAAAAGACCATGACCTCAATCCAACATGCTCCACAGTGTACCAACGAGATGCTACACTGAACCATACACACTCCCTTTGACTCACTGTAAAGACCCTGAAGCCACACCGCATGGCCTTCTGCTTGCTTTGCGGCAAGTCAGAAAGATCAGAGAAGCTCCTAGATTTTGAGATGGACCCTGCTAAAGATAAACAAGAAGGATCAGAGAAGCATCAGGCTACATTTCCATAGCCAGACATATAATGTTTACAGCAGTGCTGAGGCCCCTGGAAGACTCTGGCAGATCTCAGCACCAATGGCACCAATTCGCATTTGGCTATGGATATAGTCAGACATGTCTTCGGCTTTGGCTGTTCTCTATGAAGCATGGGATGGCAGATTAGGGCAGCTTCAAGGGGTTTATGGCAAGGTGAGCTTTGGGAACTGAGGAGGGAGGAACGGAATACCAGTCCCCAATGTGCCCAAAAAAGGATGACACACATCCAAATTGTGTGAGTTGTGTACCTTCAAGTCATTTCTGACCTATGGTGACCCTAAAGCAAACCTATCATGGGGTTGGACCAGATAGATTTGTTCAGAGGAAGTTTGCCATTGCCTTCCTTTGAGGCTGAGAGCATGAGACTTGCCCAAAGATTTCAGGGTCAAGCAGGGAAATGAACCGTGGTCTCCAGAGTTGTAGTCCAACATTCAAACCACTGCACCATGCTGGCTCTCTGACTTCCACATGTGCACATGTGTGCTTAGGAAACATATTTTAACTATATGTATTTTTACTGTAGGCAAGGCAAGATGTAAATAGGATAATGTTGATGATGAATAGCAACAGATATGTAACTCCACTTGATTCATCTTCACAATACACGTGTCAGGTTGCTTTCAAGTTCCAGATCTAAGGCTTCCGAAGGCATCAAGATGAATCAAGATGCATGGACAGATAAAGAGGCCGGAAATCTTTATCAAGACAATGATTTGAAATGAAGGGTTTGATACAGTCAGAGCTCAGCCAATGATCACAGAAGGCACTAGCCTTAATCCTGTGATAGGAGGAGCAATACATTCCCTAGATACATCTGATGATGCAATGGGAGGCAAACATTTATGATCAGGTGGACTGGCAGAATCATATCCTAGTCAGAAAGCATCAGTGTAACCTATGAGATGTTACAGGTTCAGTCAGTTGCTCTGCTAAAGACTGTCTCTTCCTAGAAAACCACTGCCTATCAAAGGAAACTATCCTGGGCAATTTTAAGATATAGCCATATTAATCTGTAGAATCAGTGTGTAGAGAGATCTTGTAGCCCCTTTGAGACTAATGAAAGAAAGATGTTGGTCCAAGTCGATTTAAGTCTACGAAAGCTCATGTGGCAAAGTTGTTTCTTTAGTTAGTCTCAAAGGTGCTGCAAGATATCCTGGGCAAGATGGAGTAATGGCCTGAATCATTTTGGCTTGTCCCAACTAGAATCATTGTGGTTGTTGTTGTTGTTGTTATGTGCCTTCAAGTCGTTTCCAACATGTGTGACCCTAATTTCTGTTTAAAGACCTCCAAAGAAGGAGGCTCCACTGCACTCCAAGTGAGTGTGTTCCACAGTCAAACAACTCTTACTGTCAGGAGATGCCTCCTAATGCTGAGGTGGAATCGCTTTTCCTGTAGCTTGCATCCATTATCTGGATCTTGTTCTCTGGAGCAGCAGAAAACAATCTTGCTCCATCCTCAATGAGACACCCCTTCAAATACTTAAACAGGGCTATCATATCACCTCTTAACCATCTCTTCTCCAAGTTAACCATCCCCAGCTTCCTAAGCCATTCCTCATGAGGCATGGTTTCCAGACCTTTCACCATTTTGGTGGCCCTCCTTTGGGCATGCTCCAGTTTCTCAACATCCTTTCTGAATTGAACTGGACACAATATTATTCCAGGTGAGGCCTGACCAAAGCAGAACAGAGTGGCACTATTACTTCCCTTGATCTAGACATTATGCTTCTATTGAGACAGCCTAAAATCATCCTTTGTCCCCAATGGCTAGTGAGAAGTTCTTCCTCTGTACCAGCTTCCACTGCTTTGGCATCTGAGGGATAGAAGAACAACTAAGTACAGCTCCATTGTGCCTTCGTCCCAGCAGCTGGTGATATGTCTTCTGTCTATACAAACTACTAATGCTGTGGCTTCTGATGGAACAGAATAGCATCCAGACATATTTCCATTGTGTCTTAGTCCCAGAGGCTAGTGAACGACCTTCCCTCAATACCATAACTGCAGTTAAATAGAAAGAAAGAAAGAAAGAAAGAAAGAAAGAAAGAAAGAAAGAAAGAAAGAAAGAAACT